>NC_057832.1:53565317-53868347 GCF_910594005.1 Cervus elaphus
GAGCCACCAGGGAAGGCCTGTACTTCAATCTACTCATCTGTAAACTGAGGTAATAATAGCATCTGCTTCACAGGATTACTGTGAGGATATAATGGATTACAAGATGCAAACTACTTAGAATAGTGACTGGTATGTTGTAAATTTTCAAAATATTAATTAATTTTGCAGTTGTTATTTTACAACTCTACTTCCTTGTTAGTTTCTAACTGTTAGAGTTACATGCCCTGGAGTTTTCTTTCTTTCCTTCCATCCTTTCTTCCCTCCTTCCCTTGTCCTTTTTTCTACCTTTTCACCTCCTCCTTCCCCGCCTTAACCCCCTTCTTCCTCTCCTCCTCCCTCTTTCTATACCACCTCCTCACCCTTGGAAAAAAATCTTAAATTTACATCCAAAAACTTGCGATAAGTTTGAGCTTACTAGTCACTAAAGATTAATCAAATACAAAAGTGAAGACAAACTGTATTATCCTAAGAACTGCACGCTTAGCAGATCTCTGGATGAAACTATCATTTAAGATGTAAATGTTATCAATTGGTGTCATAAAGCTAAGGACAGAATAATTTTAGTTACTGAGCCCTTTGATATATTTGTACCAGTACAGCTAGTAACTTTATCCTTAGGCCATTCTTTTCTCTCGGTCTCTCACTTGATTATTTTTAATGAGAAAGGCAGTAAAAACACAGTACGAATGATTATGTTGCTAAGTGGTTTATCAATAAAACATGGCTTATTCAGACAGAGTGCCACTTACTCTTCTCTGGAAATGGCACACATAGCATGTTATATAATGGTTTAGCATTTCAGTTCAAATAGTCCATAGTTCTTACTATGAGATTCTTTGAAAAAGGGTTCAAATAGATAATTGGGTTTTAAAATCACAGAGTTTGGACCATACACTGGCAATACTAATATGAGGTTGCAGAATTGGGTGCAGTGTCGATTCAACTGCGCACTCTAGACAGACCACATACATGGTAAATGATAAATACTAGTTGCTGGATTTCTTCAAATCCAAGACCATCAGTCATAATGTGTGCATGTGCTCAGTCGCTCAATTGTGTTTGACTCTTTGCAATGCCATGGACTGTAGCCTGCCAGGTTCCTCTGTCCATGGATTTTCCAGGCGAGAATACTGGAGGGAGTTTCCATTTTCTTCTCCAGAGGATGTTCCCAACACAGGGATCAAATCCATGTGGATTCTTTACTGCTGAGTCACCAGGGAAGGTGTAAGATGCAACTTAAGAGATTTGAAAATGTAAAGAAAAAAAAACTTCTGTATTTTAGAATCAATTAAATATGTCATTATTAGCTATTAAGAAATATTTACTGACTATACTTAATATTTTGTAATAACCTCTAAGGGAAGAGAATCTAAAAAGGAATACATATATGCATGTATGTGCATATATACATGAATGACTGTACCATACACTTGAAACTAACATGATGCTGTAAGTCAACTATACCTCAAGAAATGAAATAAAATAAAAAATAAAGCAAGAAAAAACTTATTGAGGGCCTTCTATTGTCTATAGTTTGGTATTAAGAACTATTAGTTACATAAAAATACCTAATACAGTACCTGACCTTAGAGGATTTCAAGCCCAGTTAAAAAAGAAAACACACATGTGAAAAATTAAATTATGACATGAATTAACAAACTAAGAGGAACTAAAGAGTCTCTTGATGAAGGTGAAAGAAGAGTGAAAAAAGCTGGCTTAATACTCAACATTCAAAAAACTAAGATCATGGGATCCCGTCCCATCACTTCATGGCAAATAGACAGGGAAAAAATGAAAAAGGTGACAGACTTTATTTTCTTTGGCTCCAAAATCACTGGGGACAGTGACTAAAGTCATGAAATTAAAAGATGCTTGCTCCTTGGAAGAAAAGGTATGACAAACCTAGACAGCATATTAAAAGGCTTTGCTGACAAAGGTCCATCTAGTCAAAGCTATGTTTTTTCCCACTAGTCATATATAGATGTGAGAGCTGGACCATAAAGAAAGCTGAGCACCAAAGAACTGATGTTTTCAAACTGTGGTGCTGGAGAACACCATTGAGAGTCACTTGGACTGCAAGGAGATCAAACCAGTCAGTCCTGAAAGAAGTCAGTCCTGAATATTCACTGGAAGGACTGATACTGAAGTTGAAGCTCCAATTCTTGGGCCACCTGATGTGAAGAGACGACTCACTGGAAACGACCCTGATGTTGGGAAAGATTGAGGGCAGGAGGCGAAGGAGGAGAAAGAGGATAAGATGGTTGGATAGCATCATTGACTCAATGGACATGAGTTTGAGCAAACTCCAGGAAATAGTGAAGCACCGGGAAGTCTGGCATGCTGCAGTCCATGGGGTTGCAAAGAGTCAGACATGTCTGAGCAACTGAACAACAATAACAACAATGAATTAACTAATGATATGAAAACCTCATACAAAGTTCATTACAAAAGCATGTAAGTATGGTTGAAGTTTAATTTCCTAAAAGTAATTTTCCCTACCTTAAAAAGTAAAAGCTTTAATTTTTGGGGTTAGTCAGAAAAGACAGAATCAAAGTATATTTATGTTTCAAATGCCATAGGATTTTGTGGGTGTTTTTTGTGTGTGTAATGTTTAAACTAACATTGAACACTAGAAATCTTCTTCAAGTATTGCTGGCCACATACTAATTACAGATACTGATCCTTACATATAGCTCTACTCAACATGTAATAAATACCACAGTAAGAAACAAAGGCAAGAAATTGTAAGACTTTAGCTCAGAAAATTTCAAATGAATTGTTCGGTAGTTCATGTTTAATCTTCAGTTTCCCTATACTCTCTTACAAGCTAATTAGGAAAAGAGATCAATAAAAACATCTTGCCCACACAGGAGGCAGCTACTCTATGTGACATTCACCATAATCATTGCTTACAATAAGCATAGACTTAAACATTTATTAAGAAAGTTAAAAGGTGCAAAGTGCATCATCAAAATTTTATTAGGAAATACAAGTGAGGGTGTGTATACTTCGTAATCAGTAAAAATTACTTATTACCAAATTGTATTTTTTTACCAAATGCTAATAAAATATTGTTTGGAGCTGACATACAATACATTATTTCTAACAGAATACAATTTGATATCCCAGGAACAGTGATGCCACAAACCATCAAATATCATTTTAAAACAGACTAAACTAAAAACTGTATCTATTTGGAAATAGGCAATTCTGCACAGCTGGCATAGATTTACTTTGTGTTTTTTCAAAAAACGTAATTCTTGCTTTAAATGAAGAGCTTGTGAATGACAAGAATTTAAGTTATAAATGCCAACATAAGTAAGACAAAGTGTGCCAAAAGAGAGTCAGAGATTACTATTAAACTAAAGAAATAGACAACATTGTACAACAGATACAGTGTTGGCACTCCATATCCCTGGATTTTGCTTACAAGGTGGGTTGAATCTCTGGATGCACAAACCATAGATATAGAGGGTCCACTCTACCATGCTGTTTAATATAAGTGACTTGAGAACATGTGGAAGGTCCTAGAATACCCCTCCCCCAGTCTCCCAGGATGCAGAATTCAAAGGATATTTTCTGTGATTCCTGTGTATATAAGTCCTTGAACCAACTGTGGAGGAATCATGAAGAAATAAGAATTTGTCCTTTTCCAATCTAATCTAATAGAAAAAGCAAGAATTTAAATCAAATACAAGTAAATAGTAAAATATAGTCAACATTATAACAGAGTTGGGCTTCCCAGGTGGCATTAATGGTAAAGAACCCACCTGCCAATGCAGGAGATGCAAGAAACATTAAGTTCAATCCTTGGGTCAGAAAGATCCCCTGGGGAAGGGCATGGCAATCCACTCCAGTATTCTTGCCAAGAGAATCATATGGACAGAGGAGCTTGGCTGGTTATGGTCCATAGGGTCTCAAAGAGTCAGACATGACTGAAGTGACTTAGCACACACGCCTAACAGAGTTATAAGCAAAATGTGACAATACACATCACTTCTGTTGCTGATATCTCAGAAAGCTTTATAAAAGATTTTTAGTTAAGAATGGCAGCTTGAGGAATGAGTAAGAACTTAACAATTGAATTTGAGAGAATAAGCATTCCAAGCTAAGGGAAAAGCATGGAGAAAGAGAAGAAGTCAGGGAATGTTTAGGGAATTGTGGGACGTGCTGCCATTTGTGACCATCAGGAGGCAGAGGTAATGGGAGACAAGAGAGAAGTTGATAAACCGCAAGATTTGGAAGCGCCCTCAAGCCCACTCCAAAAAGCTGGCCTTTAGAAGAAAGTCTTAGGCTATCCAAGCTTTGAGCAATCACACTTTGTGCCTTAGGAAGATTAACTGTGAGACAGACTGGATGAGAAACAGGCTGGAGGTAAACCAGTTAGGAAGCTACTGCAAGCACCTTAGCAAGAGGTACTGGAAAGAAAGGGTTCAAGGGTGAAAAACTTCCTGAGCGAGAAAATGATGGGATTAAATGTCAACCAGCCGGGTGGATGAATCTGATGTTTGCAGCCTGAGTAACCTAGAGGATAGGCAGAGAGAATATATAATCAGTGATGTGACATGCACCCTTGACAATGAACTGTATATTACTGAGGGAGAAGAAAAGACAGTGGTAAATTTTGGAGTATTCAGGTTTTACAGGATCTTGCTGTCTGAGGAGAAGGCTGGCATAGAACAGTATTCAAGATGAATTCTAGCCCTGTTTCACCTGACTGCCCATAGAATAGCTAGCTGTTTCAGAACTTATTCCATTGGCCTACTCATCTATTCAACAAATATTTAGGTAGTGCTTCCAGTATGTGCAGGAACTGTATTAGACAACTGGGGTGAATCAGTAAACACAACAGAAAACCATTCTTACCTTCAAGGAACCTGCATTTCAGCAGGAACAGTCAGACAATAAATAACATACATAAATAAATGAAGTATATCATGTATTAGAATTGAAAAAATACAATGGGATTAAAAAAGAGATAAGTAAGAAAGATAAGGAGTGATGATCGTGTGGCAGGAGTAGGGGAATAGTCTGCATTGAGAGATGTCACAAGTCACAGACTCTGAACCATAGTGCAATGTTTATCTAAGGATGCTACTGGGACACGGCTTACTACCCTTCCCTGTTTCCTCCTGATGAGCACAGGAGAGATTCAGTAAGTTTCTATAGAGTTCTGACTTCTTACCACCCTGAGTCAGCTAACTGTTTATGTTTTCCTCTTGGCACTTGTGGCTAGGTTTAGCTAAAAGCTGAATCTCTAAATCTCTGGTCTTCTTCTAAACTGTGTATGGACCCTCATAGCATTTTTTTGTATCTGTTTTCATCTTATTTTCTGAAAATCATTTCCCTATTTTCTTCATTTCTTCACATACTTTTATCTTATTGAATTTTTTTGTTGTTGCAATTTTGGCCTTTTTTGACACCAAAAATGAGTGGCCTTAATTAAGGTTAAATTTGCTAAAATAATACCTTTAAATAGTTAGTATATACATAACCTCAGAGAGGTTATGTAACTGAGCAGGACTCTACGGGGTCTTTGCAAACAGACCACTGCATGTTCTACGCCTGCCTCTTGTGTGTGTGTGTGTGTGTGTTAGTTGCTCAGTCGGGTCCGACTCTCTGTGACTCCATGGACTGTAACCCACCAGGTTCCTCTGTCCATGGAATTCTCCAGGCAAGAATACTGGAGTGGGTTGCCATTTCCTTCTCCAGAGGATCTTCCCCACCCAGGGATTGAACCTGGGTCTCCTGCATTGCAGGCAGACACTTTACCATTTGAGCTACTAGGGAAGCCTATGCATGCTTGCCTGTTAGTTGTAGAAAAACTTTAGCCTCTCAGGCCTTCCCCAAGTGCCAAAGCATAAATTTAATTGGAGAAGAAAATGCAGAAACAAAGGAAAACAGTCAAGCAAGGCAAAATAATAATAGTTTAGCTATTAAAAAAATTCAAGGACTTTGAGTTCCTCCTCAAGAGGTAATATTGTGAATCATAGCCTTTGAGCTACTTTGCAGATATTGAAACCCCCACCAGGTAGAACTTAACTGTATGTGCCACAAGCATCTTGACTCCAGACTGGTTGGAAGCAGAAGGTTGATGATACTGACTTCTGATTGTCTTACCATCAACCAATCAGAAGAATGTCCACAAACTGATCACATACCCTGCAATCTTCTCTCTCATCCTGTCTTTAAAAACCTTTTCCTAAAAATCATTGGAGAGTTCAGGTCTCTTGAGCACTAGCTACCTGGACTCCTTCCTTGGTGCCTTGCAATAAACATTGTACTTCCTTTCATCACAAGATGCTGTCAATTCACTGATTTTACTGTATACAGGCGGGTAGATCCAAGTTTGGTTTGATAACACATTTGCCTTCTGTACCAGTCACAGACACTTTGGGTACTTACATGAAATTCACACAGCCTGTACCAGCAGGTGGTGCAATCCAGACGAAGCTGAGGTTGGTTGTGGGCAGATGACTCACATGAGAGGCCACCACACTGCACATAAACTGGTTACCAAACTGGTGGTCAGACATGATACCTGACAAACAGAAAGGAAAGGGTGTTGTTATAAAAACAACAAAACAAAGTCCTTCATATGATGGCATGACAATATTTTCTGGACATTTTCCTTTTTTTTAATATTAAAACAGCCTTTTATTGTTAATGTCACGTAAGAAATGTAAGCAAGTTACACTATCTTAAAAAATACAACTAATGCGTTTTAGGGGAAACCCTTCCCTTCCCTCTCCTCCCCCTCCCCCCATTCCCCTTGGACATTTTTCTTTTATGTTAAGATTCAACATGCTGTCTGGCTTCCCCTTAAGTTGTGAGGCTTTCTATTTTCTATTGTCAGAAGGAAATTAATCATTTAAAACATTATTGTTAAGCAGCAATCTACTAAACTAATTGTTATAATACTTGCTTAATTTTGATTTTGTTGATTGGTCTTTACCCATCACCAAAGACCACCAGGACCACACCTGCAGTGAAACAAGTTTGGATTTATTGGAAGTGTTTGCAGCAAGGGACACCAAACATTACTGAGAAACTGGAGGTATCTCAGTAGGAGGATGTTAGCAGGAGCTTGTTAAAATATCTGGGTTTGTGTTAGATTATTTCCTGATTATAGTACTGAAAGTCCTGCATCCTGGAAACCCCCTCAGTCTTGTTGGGGAGGTTCCAGGGAAAGGTGGTTTTGATTCCAATCTTGGTACTATTAGAAAGTAGGAGCAATTTTATCACTGAGTATCTTAATTTGTATCTATGAGACATGAGGAATAGAGAAGAGCTAAAGTTGAGGTTGATAACAGCAGCAGCAATCACATTAGCAAGGAGAGGGAATGTTGGTCATGCTTTTGGTTTGTACTGTGTCCTTGCTTTTGTCTGCATTGAGGCATGATTAAAAAGTGGTCTTGTTTTTGTCTCAAACCACATCTACTCTGTCTCAGAGTAGATAACCTATGAAACTGCTCATTTTCAACACGAGAGCATCATGGCACAGTTGAGCACCAGGTCAGCTCCCAGCTGAATTACCAGGAGACGCTTTTTCTCCTTTGTAATAAGATGATCTTCTCATGTTTACCTATTAATAAAATATTAATAGGCAACTCAACACTAAGAAAATGAAGTTGATTTTTAAAAACAGGCAAAAAAGTTATACAGATGGCAAGTAGGCATATGAAAAGATGTTCAATATCATATGTCATTAGAGAACTACAAATTAAAACAATGAAATGCCACTACACACCTAATATTTGACCAAAGTCCAAAACAATGACAGTCCTAAATGCTAGTGAGGATATGGAGCTACAGGAATTCTTATTCATTGCCAGTGAGAATACAAAATGGTATAGCCACTTTGGAAGATAGTTTGGCATTTTCTTACAAAAATAGACATACTCTAACCATATAATCCAGAAATCACACTCCTTGGTATTCACTCAAATACACTGGAAATTTATGTCCACTCAGAAACCGGCACATAGATGTGTATAGCAGTTTTATTCATAACTGTCAAAACTTGGAAGCAACCAAGACATCCTTTACTAAGTGAACGGGTAAATAAAGTGTGGTACATCCAAACAGTGGAATATTATTCAGAGCTGAAAGGGAATGAGCTATCAAGCCATGAAAAAACCTGAATAAGTGTTGTGCTGTCCTGTGCTGTGCCAAGTCACTTCAGTTGTGTCCAACTCTTTGCAACCATATGGACTATAGCCCGCCAGGCTCCTCTATCCATGGGATTCTCCAGGCAAGAATTACTGGAGGGCATTGCCATGCCCTTCTTGAATAAATAAGTACATATTATTAAATGAAAGAAGCCAATATGAAAGAACTGCATGCTGTATGATTCCAACCATGTGACATTTTGGAAAAGGCAAAATTATAGACTGTGGTTGCTAGGGGTTGGGAGGGAAGAAGTGAGATATAAATGAGCAGAGCACAGAGGAATTTAGGCCAGTGAAACTATTCCATATAACAATACAATGGTGAATACACGACACCAAAAATGAAACCTAGTGTAAAGCATGGACTTTGAGTGACAATGATGGGTCAGTGCAGGTTGATCTGTTGTAACAAAGATACCACCGCGGTGCAAGACACCCAGAAGGCTGGAGGAGGGTGGTGTATGGAAAATCTATGTACCTTTTACTCAATTTTTCTGTGACCTAAAACTGCTCTAAAAATAAAGTGTATTAATAAAAAAAACATTGCCATGAGTGGACAGTTAAAAATTTAATAAGTTGGCTTTGTGAACCTGGGTAAACGGCTTCTCTCTGAGATAGTTTTCTAGTCTATACAATGAAAACACCATGTTCACTCCATCCTAAAGTTATTTGGAGAATTAAATTACCCAGTACATATGGTAGCATCTGGTACAGTATTTCCATGTTTGAATAGGTGCCCTACCTACATGCCATCACAACAGTCCATACATCACTCCATCATACTCTTGACTACCTCTACAGAGAGTCTATGAGGGACTATGTCTTTAATCTTTATATTTCAAGCAACTATCACAATGTATGACACACTGCAGATACTCAAGAAATATTTTCTAAATAAATATAAAACAAATAACTATAAAAATAAAAGACAATATAAATTATACACGTTATATCAACTAATGAAACAGAATCTTCTAGAATAGCAAGTTGTTCAGAATAGGTCATACTGGCCAAAGAAATAGAAGAACAAGTATATATTTTGACACATCCTAATAATGCTGTTTTTTCTCATACAATGTAAATTTATATATAAACATAAATACATAAATGTAAATTTATATATAAATTTAAGCTGTATCTTGCAACAAAAGGATGAAAGTCACCAAGTCAGAGAAACCACAAGGTTAGAGAAGATGACAGACTTCCAGGGAAATCATAGAGTGCCGAAGGAGACTCAGTAGCTGTGACTAAGGAATTGCTGTGCCTCTCTGGTCAGGCATAAAGCAAGGATCCAGTGTGTGGAAAATGACACATCTGCAGGAGTCAGCCTGGCCAGAAAGGAAAAGCAAAAGTTACAGCCGCAGTTATGTGGGAAGGGAAATGAATCAAACAAAATAAGGCTTCAGGGTCTCAGAACCTTGGTAACAGAATTCATATTCAAATACCTCCTCACTCCTCAAAGCTCCTCTGAGAAAGTGAGTCAATGTCTAGACTGCATATTATTTGAAAGAATTTTATAAGACAGATATAGAATTGCAATTGCCTCATGCCCTGCCGTGGGTAAATACTCCATAGGACAACATTCTTACAATCCAACCGTTCAGCACAGCAGTTCTCCAACTTGGCTACACAGCAGCATCACCTAAAGAGATGGAATAAATACCAGTTCCCAGACATTCTGAGTGAGTCAGCAAAGAAAGCAATATTTACAAAATCCCTGTGTTGCAGCAAACGTTGTGTTAGACAATATTTAGGTACACAGAAGAAATACAGGACATTGTCCCTACCTTGAAATGACTTCAGCTGAGAAGAGAAAACTGGAACAAACTAACATTCTAAATAAAACAACTAGAAAATAAGCAAGCACTAACTGGGTGCTATTTGTGAAAAATACAAGAAAAGAGAAAGAGTGATTAATGTGGACAACTATAAGGACAACTAATGCTTCCTGAGCACTTACTATGGCCTGACACTATTCTAAGCACTTCATGAACTTGTTTAAGGCTTTTAACAATCCTATGCAGTAGGAGCTGTTATTTTCTCCATTTTACCCATTAGGAGAATAAGATAATGGAGGTAAAAACTCACCTATAGTTTGTATAGCAATGGCAATACAGTCTGGATGCAAACCAGCACCCTTGCTGCACAGTCAGAAATGACTGTTAAACAACAAGGTTCTATTGCAGAGCATGGGAAACTATATTCAATATCTTGTAGTAAACCATGATAGAAAAAGTAAAAAGAAATGGCTCTGTTGAAGAGGCAGGCTGGAATTGTGTTTTGAGGAAAAAGCTAAGGTTTCCCATATTTGTTTATGCACATGAGGCAGCACAGCATAAGCACAAGACTGTACCCTTAGCTCTGTCACCTGCTGCTGCATGACCTTGGTCAGGGTGCTCCCTCTCAAGCTTCAGTTCCAACGACTATAAACCACTGGTCCATGATCACTAAGACTCCTTTCAGTTCCTTAGCTCTCTGAGTACAATTTAAATGAACAGAAGAAAAACAGGAGGACAGCTCACAAAGGCAGATATAACAGGCAGAGGTAGGCATATAAAATGAGAACCAGGAGAAGGAGAGGAGGCAATATCAGCTTCCAGTGTTCTGTGAAACACAATTTACTGCATCTGCCATAGTGATCTTTTTAATGGCTTTCATGCAATGGCACCCCACTCCAGTACTCTCGCCTGGAAAATCCCATGGATGGAGGAGCCTGGTAGGCTGCAGTCCATGGGGTCGTGAAGAGTCGGACATGACTGAGCGACTTCACTTTCACTTTTCACTTTCATGCATTGGAGAAGGAAATGGCAACCCACTCCAGTGTTCTTGCCTGGAGAATCTCAAGGACGATGGAGCCTGGTGGGCTGCCACCTATGGGGTCGCACAGAGTCGGGCACGACTGAAGTGACTTAGGAGCAGCAGCAGCAGCAGCATGTCATGAAAGACATATACCATCTAAGTAATAAATGTGATTTGGAAGCCTACTCTTGGGTAACTTTAATTTGAATTTGATAATGAATTTAAAGGTATGATGGTGTTTTCCCCTGCTGCATGCTGGATAATAGGATATATACACTGAATTTTAATATTACTTGAAAAAGAGAAAATCGGATATATGATAAAAGAATTTAATTACACTGTGAATCTCAGGGAGGTATATACACATAAAATATATATGTGTAGAGTGTAGTTGCAATCAATGTTTTATTTTCATTGTTGTGGCTATGTGCAAACTTTCATACAAAATTGTTTTCTGTGGAATTCTTTTGCAAGAGAATTGTACCATGAGAGAAAAAAAGCACTTCATGAAGTATGGCTCTCTTGATCTAACTCTGGACAAAAAAGTAAAGTATATCTTTCAAACTGTGAGGCTTTATGAGATTGGTAACTGTCTTAACAGGTTTTAAAGCACTGATATTACGGATATATTTTCCTTTTGAATATCACGTACACACATGTGAAAAATAGGAATATTCACAATCTAGTTATGATTTCCGTATCAAGAAATAATCAATATAACTTTATAAAACAACTATTCATTTGACAAAGCATGAATGTTTTTAATTCATTAAGTTCTTCAAACCACTGCATGTCTAGTTTAAAAATATCTAGCACCTGTTTTCTTAAAATTGTGGTTAAAGGATAGGAATCCATGTAAGAATTTCCTTTATCCACATTATACTTCTGTAAGATTAAGCTCACAATGTCTTTAATTGTTCTCAAGATGCTTCCATGATACCTTTTAAGACAGTGATACACATTTCTATGCCTTCCAGGATGTCATTTTTCCTTGACATGTCTTCAGTTATTTTAAGTTTATGACTAAACCTTGTATGAACTCCATTTTCCCTCAGGAATACTCTTCTATGCTTTTAATGTGCATACCTTGGGTCTTCAGAGCTTTAACTAGAATTTCTATGATTCCTCCATCTTGAAAATAAAATGTACATATCCTTATAAAAATGTAGGCTATTCACTTCCAAGAAATACTCTGAAGGCTTTATAACCAAAAACTAACTAAGGTAGTAGAAAAATTACACATTCATGTTGGGTGTATTTTATAGATTAAAGATGTGGATTACTCCAATCTGTTCAGTCTGTTATTTGCCATGGTTATTGTTAAAGTGGGCAGAAGCATGTTCTGGCTTTTTGTGGAATTCAAGAAATAAGGCATCTGGGGATGGGATATCATGAAATAAAGGGAAAGTACATTAAGATTAGAGATTTTTGATTTGTGATAAATGTAACCTTCATATATTAAAATGATAAAATTTTAAAATAAGTATTTTACTGTTTCAAACACTTTCAAAAAGTATGGTAGAATATTCTGTCAGGAAGTTTAATAAATATATTAACTTGTATCTATATAAAAAGTGTAAGAAAAAACATATTTAAGATGATTTGTTTCATTTTCATCATTTGCTCTTTGTTTAAAAGGGATATCTAATCAACACAACGTGTAAAGCAATTACCCTCCATAATAAATACAATTTAAAAAGAAAAAAAGGATATCTAAAAACTTGCATCAATTAATAAAAAAGTAGACTCTTCTAAAAATGCAGTCTGGAAAGTTAGTCATATTTTAAGTGAAGAGAGAAAATGAATTATGGAGTTCCTTTATGTCATTCTTTAATCTTTTCATCTGATTCAAATATGAATAAATGTTTACTTACAGAATCTGTCTTGTCTATTATTTGCCTTCTTTGCTAGGTTAATGTACACAAATACCTCAGCAAAGCTAACCATGATTTTATATGCTGAAAAGTAATCACTGAACTTCCTGAAAATATCCTCATTGCAGCTTATCTGTGAGGTACCAGCCTGACGAAAATGGATATGAAAAGAACAGCTTTCAAGTAGTGGTACAAGATAATGAAGAGTATGTGCGCCCACACTCACACTTATGCAGTGGGTATATTTAACTTTTGAAGCACTGATTTGAAGGTATTCAGTTTCAGATTTAAATCTAGAAGCAAAAAAGTACTAAAATCTTAAAAAAAAAAAAACAAAAACAAAAAACACCATTCTGGAAGTGTATGCTCTATGGGCGTACGTTAGAAAATGCATGAGAATCCATGCTAAAAGAACTTATTTTAAGTCAACCTGATTCTTTCCTCACTCACTACAAAGCTGGGAACTCCTGCTGTTGCCCTCCCTCCCCATCCCTCTCCAAGCACTACCAGTTATCAAATGCCCTGTCTGTGCAGGTGTTTTACCCATATCACTATCTTACTACCACTGCAGAGGCAGTAGAAGGGAAAGATTGACAGACAGACCCTAGAGGCAGTCAAGCGAGGGTTCATACCTTTGTTCCACCACCAAGGAACTGTGCAACCTCAGGCCAGTTACTCAAACACTGTTCCTCACTTTCCTCTCCAGGAAAATGCAGATGATAATACCAGGGTGGCTCGAAGATTAAATGAGCACACGCACACAGTCAGTACTATATGTGTTAGATGTTATTATCATTCCCACTTAAAAATACAGGAGAATTATCAAGAACCAGTGGATTTCAGTAACTTGCCAACATTTAAACACATGTTAATAACAGAGCTAGTAAACAGAACTGGAACACAAATCCATCTGCTATCTCACACTGTCCACTGGCTTCTTCCCTCCTTGTGTCCTTCAGTGTCAGTACTTCAATTCTAGGACAGACCCCTGTGCTGATTCAAGAGAACTCTAAATCCAGAGATCAAATATAAACCATCTGAGAGTGAACCTGAATAGAGGGTCTTCCCCCAGGCACAAACTCAAGTGCTCTCCCCTTCTCCTCCCTTCCTCCTCCACCTCTCTGTCTTCAAAGACATTAATTTCTCACCAGATAGTTATTGGATAACGTTTTTCCTCTTGGTAGACACATCATTGAATTAGGTACTGTTGTGAGTGAGACATTTCATGTCAAAATTGCTCCAAAAGGAGCAAAGTCATCCAGTTACACTTAGGTCTATGTGGCCTAAAAACTGAATTTAACAGAACAGCATCCTCTCCAAAGAGCTATGGAAAGTCTGCACTGTCTTTAACTGAAGCTCTCTGGTCCACTGTTTCAGGGTATCTTTCTGCTCTTTCCTCCTAATACTGCATACTCTGCCTCTCCTCATAAAAGCTGCTCAGTGGGGAAGTCAAGTGCGCCTTAGGAAGCATTACTACCAACAAAGCCAGTGGAGGTGATGGAATTCTAGCTGAGCTATTTAAAATCTTAAAATATGATGCTGTTAAAGTGCTTCACTCAATACATCAGCAAATTTGGAAAACTCAGCATTAGCCACATTCCAGTAGTTTTCATTCCAATTCCAAAGAAGGGCAATGCCAAGGAATGTTCAAACGATCATACGCTTGCATTCATTTCACATGCTAGCAAGGTTATGTTCAAAACCCTGTAAACTATGCTTCAGAAGTACCTGAATTGAGAAATTCCAGATGAACAAGCTGGGTTTAGAAAAGGTAGAACAATCAGAGATCAAATTGCCAACGTCTACTGGATCATGGAGAAAGCAAGAGAGTTCCAGAAAAACATCTACTTCTGCTTCATTGACTAGACTAAACCTTTGACTCATGAATCACAACAAACTATGGAAAATTCTTAAAGAGATGGGAATACCAGGCTACCTTACCTTATACCTTATCTGCATAAGAAACCTGTATGCAGATCAAGAAGCAACAGTTAGAACCAGACCTATGAAAACTGATTGGTTCAAAATTGGGAAAGGAGTACAACAAGGCTGCATATTGTCACCCTGCTTATTTAACTTATATGCAGAGTACATCATGCAAAATGCCAGGCTGGATGAATCACAAGCTGGAATCAAGATTGCCAGCAGAAATATCAACAATCTCAGATATGCAGATGATACCACTCTAATAGCAGAAAGTGAAGAGGAACTAAAGAGCCTCTTGATGAGGGTGTAAGAGGAAAGTGAAAAAGCTGACTTGGAACTCAACACTTAAAAAACTAAGATCATGGTATCTGGTCCCATCTGCTGCTGCTGCTGCTAAGTCGCTTCTTCAGTCGTGTCTGACTCTGTGCGACCCCATAGACAGCAGCCCGCCAGGCTCCCCCGTCCCTGGGATTCTCCAGGCAAGAACACTGGAGTGGGTTGCCATTTCCTTCTCCAATGCGTGAAAGTGAAAAATAAAAGTGAAGTCGCTCAGTTGTGTCTGACTCTTAGTGACCTCATGGACTGCAGCCCACCAGGCTCCTCCGTCCATGGGATTTTCCAGGCAAGAGTACTGGAGTGGGGTGCCATTGCCATCACTTCATGGCAAATAAAAGGGGAAAAAGTAGAAGCAGTGACAGATTTTGTTTTCTTGAGCTCCAAAATCACAGAAGACAGTGACTGAAGCTATGAAATTAAAAGACACTTACTCCTTGGAAGAAAAGCTATGACAAACCTAGACAGAATATTATAACACTGAGACAGCATTTTGCCAACAAAAGTCTGCCTAGTCAAAGCTATGGTTTTCCCAGTAGTCATGTACAGTCAGAGTTGGACTGTAAAGAAAGCTGAGCACTGAAGAATTCGTGCTTTCTAACTGTGGTGTTGGAAGAAATTCTTGAGAGTCCCTTGCACTGCAAGGAGATCAAACCAGTAAATTCTAAAAAAAAAAAAATCAACCCTGAATATTCACTAGAAGGACTGATACTGAAGCTGAAGCTCCAATACTTTGGCCACCTAATGTGGAGAGCAAATTCGTTGGAAAAGATCCTGATGCTGGGAAAGACTGAAGGCAAAAGAAGGGGACGGCAGAGGATGAGATGGTATATAACATCACTGACTCAATGGACATGAATCTGAGCAAACTCCAGGAAATAGTGAAGGACAAGGAAGTCTGGTGTGCTGCAGTTCACGGGGCCACAAAGAAACAGACCTGACTTAGTGACTGAACAGCAAGATGATAATCTCTACATGTTGTCTGCCCAAGCCTTTTCAAACTAATTGCTCTACAGAGGCCACCATATAGAATTATATTCCCCTCATTTTCATTGCTGTACTTGGCTGAATCTGGATTTCTCCACACTTGGTCCCCACTTCATCCTACATACTTCTATATTCAAGTCTCATAAGTGTTGGTCTAGTAGGTAGAAATTAAGCTACATGCCTTAACCCTAGGAATTATGGAAATTCTATTTGGGGATGGTGATACTAACAATATGGGAAACTATATAAAAAATGTTGGGCAATCATACATGACTTATATCTACTTCATTCAGAGAGCAATTTCAAGGTCTATGAAGTTTTGGATTTCTTGATCCAAAAGTAGCTGAAATAACTGATAGTCCTGAAAGACCACAGCTTTCAGAAATATTTCCATGAATCTGTATATTGAGTTCTTTATCCTTTACCTTGAACAGGCATTTTGTCACAGGAAAAGTACTGCTCAGTCTATTTGATGGACAGGAACAAAAGCTCCCCATACCCTTTCTGCAAAGCCCAATAGATTTCCCCAAAAGTCACATCAGGACAGAAGACGTGCTTCTGGTTTCTAACTCCAGATGGTGTAAATCTGGAACAAATGATTATCAGAGTTCTGTTAAAGGAGGAACATCAATGAGTCAGCATAATATTTATTATCTCAGCTAAAAAACACTACTTACCTCATCTTGGAGTCACTTCAATCTATCATCAAGTTTTTCTGGTGCTACCTCAAAATTTTTTCAACTGTGTCCCCTCTTGCCTACCCTTTTCCACTACGCCTTTATTTCAGGGTTTTGTTATCTCTTTTTTTGACCAGTGCCAATAACTTCCAAATTGGTCTTTGTGTTCAGTTTTGCCTCCTAAGGTTAATTCTCAATACAAGGATCTTTCTAAACCACAAATCTAATTTTATCATTCTACTGATTTAAATCCTTAAGTTAAATCAAAACTTAATAAAAAAAAATAGGCCTAAGTCCAACATGATATTCTGTCACCTATCTCTCTATCTGGGATTATTTATCATGACCCCTATTCAAATTTCATATTCTATCAAAACCAAACAGTATATAGTTATTGTATACAGTTGTATGTACTTATCTCTGGCTTTATTCCTGTTCTTTCTGCCTGGACTAAGGGTCAACAAACTATGATCCACTGGTCAAATCTGAACCATGGCCTGTTTTTGTACAACCACTGAACTAAGAATAGTTTTGCATTATGAAAATTTGTTTTAAAAAAAAAAGTGAAAAAATATGCAAAAGAGACCTACTATTATAACCTGAAAATCATAAAATACTATCGTGCCATTTACAGAAAAAAGTTTGCTGACCTTTGACCTAAAGTGCCCTTTTTTCCTATGGCTAAATGATTACTTCTCACCTAATATACATATGCAATCATAAATCATCTCCTCCAAGAAACTTTCCTGTATAATTCCTTCCTGTAATAAAGTTTAATATTAGGAATATTTCCACATTCTCATAATACCCAGAGAATAGTTCTGTTATTGAACTGTTCATTGCATTACAGGGAATTATCTGTCTTCCCCATGAGACTGTTATGTTATGAACTCTTTACACAAAAATATTTATGATAGACACATAATAAATGTTTATGGAATGAACCATTGTTAAATAAAGTGAAAGTCGCTTAGTCGTGTCCAACTCTTCGCAACCTCACAGACTATACGTGTCCATGGAATTCTCCAGGTCAGAATACTGTAGTGGCAGCTGTTCCCTTCTCCAAGGGATCTTCCCAACCCAGGTCTCCCGCATTGCAGGTGAATTCTTTACCAGCCGAGCCACCAGGGAAGCCCAAGAATATTGGAATGGGTAGCCTATCCCTTCCTCCAGGGGATCTTCCTGATCCAGGACTTAAACCGAAGTCTTCTGCATTGCAGGCAGATTGTTTACCAGCTAAGCTACCAGGGAAGGCACCGCAATTGACATCATAGTGTATTACAGTAATTCAAATGGCAGGAGCTCTCCGTGGTACTGGAGAGACTCTACCTACAGCTTCTTCCTAAGAGATGGCCAGAACCTTTTGTTTGATGTCTCTCAATTACCTTCACCAGCTTCTATTATGACTTCATGATGTTTTCTGCTACTTTCTAGTCAAATTCCCAAAGAATCCAAACTAACTCTTGTCCAACTCTCTTCTGTTCCAATTAACTGTACATACCTTTTGGTCAGGGCATTTGTTGCTCACCGGAGCGTACATCCTACCACAGAGACTGCAAATTCTAGGACTGAGCTGCCTCAGGTCAAACTACAGGGAGGGAGCACAGCCCTAACCATCAGCAGAAAATTAGATTAAAGATTTACTGAGCATGACCCTGCCCACCAGAGCAAGACCCAGTTTTCCCCACAGCCAGTCCCTCCCATCAGGAAGCTTGCACAAGCCTCATATCCATCAGAAGGCAGATGGAATAAAAACCACAATCACAGAAAACTAACCAAAACTAGCCATGTGATCACATGGGTCACAGCTTTGTCTAATTCAATGAAACTACGAGCCATGCTGTATTGGGCCACCCAAGACAGACAGGTGATGGTGGAGAGTTCTGACAAAGTGTGGTCCATTGGAGAAGGAAGGGAATGGCAAGCTACTTCAGCATTCTTGCCTTGTGAATCCCATGAACAGTATGAAAAGGCAAAAAGATACAGCACTGAAAGATTAATCCCTCAGGTCAGAAGGTGTCCAAAATGCTACTGGAGAAAACAGAGAAATAGCTCCAGGAGGAATGAAGAGTCTGAGTCAAAGCAGAAACAATGCCTAGTTGTAGATGTGTCTGGCCATGAAAGTAAAGTCTGAAGCTGTAAAGAACAATATATTGCATAGGAACCTGAAATCAAGGTAAATTGGAAGTGGTGAAACAAGAGATGACAAGAGTGAATATCG
Source organism: Cervus elaphus (assembly GCF_910594005.1). Lineage (NCBI taxonomy): Eukaryota > Metazoa > Chordata > Mammalia > Artiodactyla > Cervidae > Cervus > Cervus elaphus. The sequence goes on from NC_057832.1 coordinate 53,584,306, forward strand.
ACATTTTAGGAATCAGTGAACTAAAATGGACAGGAATGGGAAAATTTAATTCAGGTGATCATTATATATACTACTGTGGGCAAGAATCCCTACAAGAAATGGAGTAGCCCTCACAGTCAACAAAAGAGTCCGAAATGCAGTACTTGGGTGCAGTCTCAAAAATGACAGAATGATCTCTGTTCATTTCCAAAGCTAACCATTCAACACCACAGTAAACAAAGTCTACGCCCCAACCAACTAATGCTGAAGAAGATGAAGTTGAATGGTTCTATGAAGACCTACAAGACCTTATAGAACTAACACCAAAAAAAGACATCCTTTTCATCACAAGGGACTGGAATGAAAAACTAAGAAGTCAAGAGATACCTGGAGTAACAGGCAAGTTTGGCCTTGGAGTACAAAATGAAGCAGGGCAAAGGCTAACAGAGTTTTGTCAAGAGAACGCGCTGGTCATAGCAAACACCTTTTTCCAACAACACAAGAGACAATTCCACATATGGACATCAGCAGATAGTCAATACTGAAATCAGATGGATTATATTCTCTGCAGGCGAAGATGGAGAAGCTCTATATAGTCAGCAAAAATAAGATCAGGGACAGACTGTGGCTCTCAGGTATGACCTAAATCAAATCCCTTATGATTATACAGTAGAAGTGATAAATAGATTCAAGGGATTATATCTGATAGAGTGTATGAAGAACTATGGATGGAGGTTTATAACACTGTAGAGATGGTGGTGACCAAAGCCATCCCCAAGAAAAAGAAATGCAAGGCAAATGGTTGGATCATAGAAAACGCAAGTGAATTCCTGGAACACATCTACTTCTGCTTCATTAACAACGCTAAGGACCTTGACTGTGTGGATCAGAAAAAACTGTGGAAAACTATTAGATAGGAATACCAGACTGCCTTAATTGCCTCCTGAAAAACCTGTATGCATGTCAAGAAGCAACAGTTAAAACCAGACATGAAACAATGGACTGGTTCAAAATTGGGAAAGGGGTACATCAAGGCTGTATATTGTCACCCTGCTTATTTAACTTACATGCAGAGTACATCATGCAAAATGCCAGGCTAGATGAAGCTCAAGCTGGAATCAAGATTGCTGGGAGAAATATCAATAACCTCAAATATGCAGATGACACCACCCTAATGGCAGCAAGTGAAGGGAAACTAAAGAACCTCTTGATGAAGGTGAAAGAGGAGAGTGAAAAAGCTGGCTTAAAACTCAACATTCAAAAAACTAAGAGCATGGCATCCAGTCCCATCACTTCATGGCAAATAGATGGGGAAACAACCAAAACAGTGACAGATTTTATTTTCTTGGGCTCCAAAATCACTGTGGACAGTGATTACAGCTATGAAATTAAAAGACACTTGCTCCCTGGAGGAAAAGTTATGACCAACCCAGACAGCATAATAAAAAGCAGAGACATTACTTTTCTGATAAAGGTCCATATAGTTAAAGCTATGGTTTTTCCAGTAGTCATGTACAGATGTGAGAGTTGGACCATAAAAATGCCTGGGTGCTGAAGAATTGATGCTTTCAAGTTGTAGTGCTGTAGAAGACTCTTGGGAATCCCTTGGATAGCAAAGAGATCACACCAGTCGATCCTAAAGGAAATCAACCCTGAATATTCATTGGAAGGACTGACGATGAAGCTGATGGTCCAGTGCTTTGGCCACCTGATGCAAAGAGCCAACTCACTGGAAAAGACCCTATGCTGGGAAAGATTGAGGACAGGAAGAGAAGGGGACTACAGAGGATGAGATGATTAGGTGGCAGGACTGACTCAATGGATATAAATTTGAGCAAACTCCAGGAGATGGCGAAGGACAGAGAAGCCTGGTGTGCTGCATTCCATGGTGTTCCAAAGAGCTGGACAACTGAGGAACTAAACAACAACAACAAAGATAGTCACATACGCCCAAACACGTCTAGTTTCTTTGAAGTTCCAGGGCACTATTTCCTACCTGAAGCACAGAACAGCGACTCAAGAGTTCTCTAGGTTCCTTTATTTCCTTTCCTTGATGGCAATGGAAGTCACACATTGTGATAGTATAGCCACAATCTGGAAATACCTTAGATTGCTGAGTCCCTGCATGGAGGACAACTACTCTGAAGAGTCTTCGGCTCCTATCAAAGTATTGTGTTAAACTGCAGCTTGGGGGTTAATTTGTTACCACAGCAATACTGGGTTTCCCTGATTAATACATCCTTTTAATTTATTCTTATCACACTACACTTAATCCTGTTTCCTTTATTAGATTTTAAGTTTCTTGAGAGAAGTGATTGGGCCTTACATTGATTTTGCACAGCATCACTCAATAATTGTTTGCTAAATGAGCAGACTTCAAAGTCTGTTTTCCTCTTTTCCATGGCATTTCCTACTGTCAGAAAGAATAATCTGTTTACTTTATAGCAGCTGAAAGAAAATTGTGATGAATGTAAGCTGTACAGTAGTAGTCAAGAGCAAGGACTCCAGAACCAAACTGCCTGGGTTCACATCACAGTTCTGCCATATAATATCTATGTCCTTGGTAAATTATGTAGACCCTCTGAGCTTCAGTTTCCTTATATGTGAAATACTGAAAACAAACAATATTACCCATCTTCTTGGGTTATATAGTTAACATATGTAAATGCACAGAACAAAACCTAGCCCATAAATGCAGGTTGCTTGTACATCATTAAAACTCCTTTTTAGAAGCCCTAAATATATCCATGTCCCTAATGACTTACAAAATAAAAATATATTTTTCTGGAAAATGTAGTTCATTCAGTAGCTTTAGCCCTTGTTTTCTTACAGAATTAATGAATTATTAATTTAATAAATAGTTTAAATAACATAATATAAAAAGTATAGTTAAATACATAAAACATTATGATATGGCAAGCACTATGCATACATTATAGTGACAGTTTATATGCTTTAAGACAGTGCTTTAAGAAAGCACTGACAATGAATGAAAGAATTCTGATGATCAAATGTATTTCATCATATTTTCAGATCATCTGATTTCAAATCAAATAAAAGAAATGTCAATACATTACATTTTTAAAGACAGATTATAAGAATTGTTTTCAAATATGATGTACACTGATTCCATTTTTATTTTGTTAAAATTCACACTCCACTGAGGCAATAATTTGAATATTCAATCAGAAAAATGAGTGTTTCATATTCCTCGAGGTTAGATGATTAATAAAGTCGTCTTAGAAATTTAAAAATTCTTTTAATATTCAAAATATATTAGGAAAAGAAAAATAGATAAAATACAGGTATTTTAAAAATTATAATATATTAACTCAAATTTAAGTAGAGCATATTGCTTTGACTAAAAAAATATGATACTGGGATTACTTGAATATACAGTCACTTGAATGGATCACAAAAGAGGTATTTAACAAAGCAAGTTATTGGTTAAAGGTAAAATAAATTTTTTTCTCCCCTGTAGCTTTCACTTATTTACAATGAATCATGCCTATTTGAAGCCTTTGAAGTTTTTTCTTTATATACAAATTCTATCACTTCAAGCATCAATTTGAATGATTATGTTTCCATTTTATGGCTTCTTTCAGGCTTTATGTAAAATATATAATCTTTATTGTGAATGTGTAAACACATATTGTATCTTAAATTTCTATTAAAGTTTATATCATTTCCAGTTCATAGTCTTTGAGAGAAAAAAATTATAATTTTTGATTAGGAATTATTTATCTATAGTTTCTATTTGGAAAGGCACCTACCTAAACATTTTTTAAAAGAATTCATTTATATATCTCTATTTATAAGTGGTAAGGAAATATCAGAATTTTTATATTTTAACATACAATGTATATGTTCTAATGCATGCAAAGTAGGTAAGTATAGGAGTATAGTGTAGAATTTATAAAGTAAATAAACAGGGAAATACATAACTATACATGCATGCTATGTATAATCTTTTACTAATTATTTTTACTAATAGATGAATTTTTTTTACTAATAGTGGAATCCAATTAAAAGAAAAATTTTGCTACATTTGGTTTAGAGCCTTCACTAAGTCAGGGAGGAAATTAAGAGATTTAGTGTGAAACAGTCTTCGTTGTGACTTTCTGTTATGAGGGAATCATCAAATTCTAACTTACCCACCTGTGGTAGGTAAGGAGATACAAACAGTGATGGGAATAAGGGCAGAAAAGGCTTTGATTTGAGTCCATGACTATATTCTTCAAGCAAGAGAATAAAAGAGGAACATGTCAGGAGGAGCACACCAGAAACCTGAAATCAGCAGAATGTGTTTCTAGTTGGTCTTCTATGGAACTATGATCTACCCTGAGGATGCCAGATTTCTGCCAACAAAGGTTAAAGATTCCTTGAGGGCTTAATACAATGGAAGACTCAGGCACAGATACTGGTAATGCAAAGCAAACTAATATAAGTATCATAAAAGAAATCTACATTATTTTGTGAGCCCAAAGGGACAACAAATGCTTTGGGGACAGAATCAGTAAACAACGACAGCAGCCTTTGAGCTTGGTTTTAAAGGGGGAGTAAAATTCTCTGGTTGGGGGTTATTGCAGAACTGGGGCCTTGGGGGAGGGGAGTGAGAAGAGCTAGAAAGGCAATTGAGGCCAGAAAAGAAGGCCTTTAAAGGCCTTACTCAAGAATTTGCATTGCTGCAGGCACAATGAAGAGTGATCACTGGAATTTTGTGTACACAGAAGGAAATATTAAAATGGTAGTGGTGTATAGAATGGATAGGTACAAACCAAAGACCATCAAGGACAGTGCCTAGAAAATTACTGCAAGAGAGACCCAGCAAGGCTTCTCATGCCTTGGGATGGGATTCTGGTATCAGGAGAACAGTTTTTAATGTGAATTCATTGCTTTACATCTGGTATTAGTGTTCTAGGGCTATTATAACAAAATATCACAACTTGGGTGGCTTAAAATGACAGAAATTTATTGTCTTACAGTTCTGGAGGTAAGAAGCCCAAAAATCAAGGTGTCAGCACATTGGTTCTTTCTAAGGACTGTCAGGGAAAGTTTGTTCACGCTCTTTCCTAGCCTCTGATGGGCGAAGGCACTCCTTGGCTTACAGCTACATCATTTCAATCATCCACCTTCACATGGCATTCTCCCTGTGTCTCTGTGTCTTCTTATAAGAATATGAGTCATTTTGACTTAAGAATCAACCCTACTCCAGTATGATCTCATCTTAATTAATTATATGTGCGATGATCTTACTTCCAAATAAGGTCGCCTTCTAGGATACCAGGGATTAGGACTTCATTCAGTTCAGTTCAGTCGCTCAGTTTGTGACCCCTTGTGGCCCCATGAACTGCAGCATGCCAGGCCTCACTGTCCATCACCAACTCCCAGAGTCCACCCAAACCCATGTCCATTGAGTCAGTGATGTCATCCAACCACCTCATCCTCTGTCATCCCCTTCTCCTCCTGCCTTCAATCTTTCCCAGCATCAGGGTCTTTTCAAATGAGTCAGCTCTTTGCATCAGGTGACCAAAGTACTGGAGCTTCAGCTTCAGCATCAGTCCTTCCAATGAACACCCAGAACTGATCTCCTTTAGGATGGACTGGTTGGATCTCCTTGCAGTCAAAGGGACTCTCAAGAGTCTTCCCCAACACCACAGTTCAAAAACATCAATTCTTTGCCTCTCAGCTTTCTTTATAGTCCAACTCTCACATCCATACATGACCACTGGAAAAACCACAGCCTTGACTAGACAGACCTTTGTTGGCAAAGTAATGTCTCTGCTTTTTAACGTGCTGTCTAGGCTGGTCATAACTTTCCTTCCAAGCAGTAAGCGTCTTTTAATTTCATGGCTGCAATCACCATCTGCAGTGATTTTGGAGCCCAGAAAAATAAAGTCAGCTACTGTTTCCACTGTTGCCCCATCTATTTGCCATGAAGTGATGTGACCGGAGGCCATGATCTTAGTTTTCTGAATGTTGAGCTTTAAGCCAACTTTTTCACTTTCCTCTTTCACTTTCATCAAGAGGCTCTTTAATTCTTCTTCACTTTCTTCCATAAGGGTGGTGTCATCTGCATATCCAAGGTTATTGATATTTCTTCCAGCAATCTTGATTCCAGCTTGTGCTTCTTCCAGCCCAGCGTTTCTCATGATGTACTCTGCATATAAGTTAAATAAGCAGGGTGATAATATACAGCCTTGACGTACTCCTTTTCCTATTTGGAACCAGTCTGTTGTTCTATGTCCAATTCTAACTGCTGCTTCCTGACCTGCATATAGGTTTCTCAAGAGGCAGGTCAGGTGGTCTGGTATTCCCATCTCTTTCAGAATTTTCCACAGACTTCATAACACAACTCAAATAAATGAAGAAGATCATGAGGGGCTGCATTGCTCTCATTCAGGGAAAAATGTTTCTGTGACTCAGAGTTAGGTTGAGGGGCAATGGTGACTCAGCTGGTAAAGAATTCCCCTGCAATGTGAGAGACCTGGGTTTGATCCCTGGGCTGGAAAGATGCCCTGAAGAAGGGAAAGGCTACCCACTCCAGTATTCTAGCCTGGAGAATTCCATGGACTCTATAGTCCATGGGATCGCAAAGAGTTGGACACAACTGAGTGACTTTCACTTTCACTTCATAAAGGAATAACTCATTTTCTAAAAAGTGATTTTACAATTCAAGTTTGCCTAGAATGCAAAATATAAGAGAATGTAACATCACATACAACAATGCAGTACATTAGTTAGATGGGTGGACAGCAGTAAGGTGAGACAGAATTTATGTCATAAAATAAATATGTTGACAAAAATGTGCAGAAAAAAGTTCTAGGTTTTCAACTGGAAACTGCAAGAGTCCACACGACTTTTGAAATCAACATGTACCTTTACAGAGAAGTAACCCCCATTTTCATCCATGTGTTTTTTTTTTTTTAATATTGAAAATCTCTGACTAAGAAACTCTAAAAGAACATACAAACAGTTACAGAACATACAAACATACAAACATACAAATTCAGTGATAAAGTTTGACAATTAAACTTTTCATTAAAGATCTTCGAATAGGAAAAAATCATTTGTACTTAGCAAAAGTTATTAGTAAAAACTATCTTAAGTTTACTTGCCAACACAATGCAACTACACTACCGCCCCCTAAAACATCACCACCCCACCCAACATGAGAGCCAGGCAGAGTTTCAGCTTAGATTACAATAATATGATTCCTTATAAAGATGTCACAAGAGGTGACATCAAGATCTTTTTCTAAGGACTGAAATACCAGTAACTAAACTATCACTGAATATAGATTTCAGGATTTTTTTTAAGAAATAAAAAGTACTCTATGAAAGATCGAGATTGAATTTCATGAAAGAGTGTGGTTGCAAAAAGCCCACACATACCGCCCAGTTTTCAGAAGTATATTTGGCCTCTTTTAGCAGATTGTTTTTTCCTTTCCAACCAATGTACAGGGGTATAACAGTCTCACCTGGGGGTACAGGGATTTACAAACACATTTCCAATTACAAGGAACAGGATTTGCACACATAAGGGCCTGCCCAGAGAACTACGAATTCACCTCCTAATTTGCAGTGTTTTCACCCCACCCTCCATGCTGAGCAAAATTCTGTCCACATATGGAAAGTGTGTGGATTCCTGTGCCCAGGGCACCAGGTGGGAGGTATGGTGTGTGCAGTCAGGGATGCTGAGCAGATGATTTACAGCTGACGTCTACGAGCTCCAGAGAGAACCGCGCTAAATGCCACCAATCAGGCAAATCCAGTGGTGGCAAACAAGCTTGGCATTAACAACAGAAATAAAATATGCTAATCAGTTGTTCTACTCCAGGAAAACAAGTCACCAGGGAAGGGGCTGGGGGAAGCCACATCTTTAAGGCTTTACAGAGGATTTCAGTCAAATTTCTACATTTATCTCTAGTTATGACTTCGCTGATGTCTCCAGCTCATTTACAACCTAGTCATAGCTCAGTCGGTAAAGAATCTGTCTGCAGTGCAGGAGACCTGGGTTTGATTCCTGGGTTGGGAAGATCCCCTGGAGAAGGAAATGGCAACCCACTCCAGGTATTCTTGCCTGGAGAATCCCACTGATAGAGGAGCCTGGCAGGCTACAGTACATGGGGTCACAAGATTGGACACGACTTAGCGACTAACCATCACCATGTTTTATACAACTACTCTCTTTAGTAGTCTCTTTGGAAACCTTCAAGTCTTCTAGGTTACCAGCAGCTAACTGTGGCATTTAAAATACATATATCACATCTACTTCATTTTAAAATACTTTCTGTAGGATGCAGTATAGTATAAGGGTGCTGCTGCTGCTAAGTCGCTTCAGTCGTGTCCTACTCTGTGTGACCCCATAGACGGCAGCCCACCAGGCTCCCCCGTCCCTGGGAGTCTCCAGACAAGAACACTGGAATGCGTTGCCATTTCCTTCTCCAATGCATGAAAGTGAGAAGTGAAAGTGAAGTCGCTCAGTTGACTGACTCTTCGAGACCCCATGGACTGCAGCCTACCAGGTTCCTTCATCCATGGGATTTTCCAGGCAAGAGTACTGGAGTGGGGTGCCATTGCCTTCTCCGATAGTGTAAGGGTAAGTACAAGTATAAGGGTCAGCGTTAGGCAGACTAGGTTCAAATCTGGCCTCTGTTGTTTAATAGTTGTGTGACCCTGGCCAACTTGAAATCTTGAGGCATTCATTTTCTCACCTATAAAATGAGATCATAATAACAACTGATTTTTTAAATTATTGAGAGAATTAAATGAGTTACCGTAGGCATAGCTCTTAGGATGATACCTGGCACATAGTACTCAACAATTAGCTTCTATAATTTAGTATACAGTCTGTTCACCTTTGATATCATAATTTCATTCCTAAGTATAACACTATAAAATGTGAGTATTCAAGCCAAATTATTTGAAGGCTTATAATGGGGACTAGGAGTTAGAAATAAGCAGAAATAAGACATATCAGGAGGGTTGTGGGGTTTTGTAGCTGTGATTATATAATTACAAAGTCTAAGCATCATGAAAATGTAGTATTTGATTATACTTACATTTTCACAAGACGATTTCCTTTCTGACCTGTACCAGCACTGTCATTAGTGTATCCCTTACTGCACATCTTTATTTCATTACTTTGGTTACCCACCCATTGCTTCATTACACAAAGACAAATAATGTAGCAATGGTGCTCCAACAGCTTTTAATCCTTATTATAGCCAATGCTGGGGCTTCCCGGGCAGCTTAGCTGGTAAAGAATCTGCCTGCAATGCAGGAGACCCTGGTTCCATCCCTGGGTCGGGAAGATCCCCTGGAGAAGGGATAGGCTACCCGCTTCAGTATTCTTGGGCTTCTCTGGTAGCTCAGACAGTAAAGAATCTGCCCGCAATGAGGGCGATCTGGGCTTGATCCCTGGGTTGGGAAGATCCCCTGGAGGAGGGCATGGCAACCCACTCCAGTATTCTTGCCTGGAGAATCCCATGGACAGGAGAGCCTGGGTGGCTATAGTTCACAGGATTGTACAGAATCAGGCACGACTGAGCGACTAAGCACAGTGCAACATAGCAAGTGTTGATGACGTGACTCAAATTTTCTTTGTTAATTAAAATCAGATTGATCTCATCATACCCATCTAGCCTTAGAAATATTATTAGCTCTACAGGAAAAAAAATTCTGTATGTTTTATTACACATAATGAAGATCTGAGTCCAGGGTTGCCTAAAAGACAAAGAAAGTCGAAGGCTGGTGATAAAAGACTTCAGTTCTATATTTTCAAGTCTTCACAACTGCTGGTCAGTCATTGGATATTGTAGCAAATATCTGATCACTTTAGCTTTAAAACGGAAGGGTAAAAAGAGGAGAGTGGGAAGGGAGGACAGGTAACACTGGGATAGCAAAGGGGTACAAACTATTAGGTATAAAATAAGCTAGGATATATTTCACAACATGGGGAATATAGCCAATATTTTATAATAGCTATAAATGGAGTATAACTTTCAAAAATTGTGAATCACTATCCTATATACCTGCAAGATATATAATATCATACAGCAACTATGTGCCTTCATGCTCAGTTGTGTGACTCTTTGGGACCCCATGGACTGCAGTCCCCCAGGCTCCTCCGTCCATGGAATTCTCCAAGCAAGAATGCTGGAGTGGGTTGCCATTTCCTTCTCCAGGGGTTCTTCCCAATTCAGGAACTGAACCTGAGTCTCCTGGGTTTCCTGCTTTAGAAGGATTCTCCACCATTGCGCCACCTTGGAAGCACAGCAACTATACTTCAATTTAAAATAAAACTGAAGGGTGGGGGAAAAAAAAGGTCAGTTGAATGGATAAAACAATTAGGGAAGACTTTAGAAATTATCAGATTAGCTTTACTGAGAAAATAATGCATGTTTTGTGCACTTTTTGAATGTGTGCATACCCTGACATTTTGTTGTTGTTGTTGTTGAGTCAGTAAGCCCTATCTGACATTTTTGTGACCCCATGGACTATAGCCAGGCCCTTATGTCTGTGGGATTTCCCAGGCAAGAATACTGGAGTGGGTTGCCATTTCCTTCTCCCAGGGGACTGCCCAGTTCAGGGATCAAACTCACATCTCCTACATTGGCAGGCATATTCTTTACCACTGAGCCACGAGAGAAGCCCAACCCTGACATTAAAGCCACCAAAAAAATGCCCACTCCAGTTTCACCATGACTATGCTTTGCTCATTTGGTATCTTTAAATGTTTCATAGTCAGTCTTACAAACACTGGTTAAATATAATGTAACTATGTTAATTGAATTTTTAACATGGCACACAATGTATCCAATTTCATTCGATTTCCCCTCATGAAATAACTTCATGGCAATTGAACTTTTTCACAACACCTACAATCCTAAACTTGATTTTGTTTTTTGGGTCAAATCTTTAGCAAGTTTCCCAAAAATTGAATAAATGGAACCCAGAACACAGTGACAGTGGTTTCAGGATTTGTCTGATTTGCTTTCACCTCACTGAGAAAAGATTATAAAGTGAAGAGAAGATATACAATGTAAAACACTAAGATCACTTTGATTTTTTTAAATGTGCATAATGACAACAATTAACATTCCTCAAATCCCCATGAACAAAATGTCAAAGCAATGTAAGTAAACCATTAAGCTACATCCTCTAAAGACATCAGCACAATTACTTATTCTACTGGCTTTTAACATGCAAGCCAAACCATGATAAACTGAATTGGACATATGCTGTTCATTATATCATAACTATAAATGGAAATATTTATATTTCCCCAGATGTTTCTATCAATAGCAGAAGGTAATTAATGATGACAAGACTAAAATAAAAACCAAAAACACAAAAGTCTGAAATAACTTTATACTCCTCTCAAAATACTTAATATTCATCAGATTATGAAATCTATGAGGCAGATATATTAACACTTCTTTGCTATATTCCCTAAGGGATTAAGGTATTTAAGTTTTTATTTTAATTATAATGTGCAGCAAGCCAATTATTACACGGAGTAAGGCAGTGAATGGGATCACACTGCTTTATGGGTCTTTTGATGATAGTGAGAACTGAAGATGCAGGAAAACATGTCATGAGGAAAAACTTCTTGAAGGAGTCTCTCAAGTGATAACAGAATCTCATCAGCCTAGAAATAATAAGAACAGCAAGGGCTAGAATTTATTGATACTACATGACCTGCACTGCCCCCCAATAAGTCTTCATTACAGCTCTGTGAAGTGGCATCGGTGGTATGGTGGAGCTGGCTTGTACTGGCAAAGGAATGCTAACGATTATACATGTCTCTTCCCAATTATTCTCAACTCTGTGGCATCACATTGGTAGCTTGAAATTGGCCATGATGTGAGGATTTACAGCAGAGAAATTGGCATATGATACAAATCAAGACCTGTTTTCCCCTAGAGAGCTGGTTCTTAAGGTTTACCAGCATACCATTGAAAATAGGTATGATCATTCCCATGTTATAGAGGCAACTGACATTTAACATCATTAAGTAATTTGACGAAAGCCACAAAATTCAAGCCTGAGATTTTCCTCAGAAGAACTCAGTGGGGAAAAGGGAAAATGAGTAAGGTATGGATAAAACAAAATTGGTTCTGAATTGATCACTGCTGAAACTGGGTAATAGATGCATGGGGGTTCCTTGAGCTATCATATCTAGCTTTATATGTGAGTAAAATTTTCTATAATACATAAACACACACATACATACACAATAGTGACACTTGGAGAAACAAATCAGTTTAACACAATAAATTACTCACTGAATCAAAAGCTGAAGAGGCAGGGTTCAATCATCTTTTAAACGTCAGTAATGTCAGAAGATCCAGCCAGTCCATCCTAAAGGAGATCAGTCCTGGGTGTTCACTGGAAGGACTGATGCTGAGACTGAAACTCCAATATTTTGGCCACCTCATGCGAAGAGTTGACTTATTGGAAAAGAGCCTGATGCTGAGAGGGATTGAAGGCAGGAGGAGAAGGGGACAACAGAGGATGAGATGGCTGGATGCATCACTGACTCAATGGACATGAGTTTGAGTAAACTCCGGGAGTTGGTGATGGACAGGGAGGCCTGGCGTGCTGTGATTCATGGGGTCGCAAAGAGTCAGATATGACTGAGCGACTGAACTGAACTGAACTGAATGTCGGAAGTTGATACTCACTGCTTTACACTACTACTTATACAGAAAAAAAAAGTTAGAATAACCCAAACGACTACTAATAGGTGATGATGAATAAATATGGCATTAAGTCCTCTGTGTGTGTGTGCCCAGTTGTGTCTGACTCTGCGATCCCACAGACTGTAGCCCACCAGCTTCCTCTGTCCATGAGTTTTCCAGGCAAGAAAACTGGAGTGGGTTGCCATTTCGTACTTCAGAGGATCTTCCTGACCCAGGGACTGAACCCATCTCTCTTGTGTCTCCTGCACTGGCAGGCATATTCATTAACACTGCACCAGTTCAGTTCAGTTCAGTCGCTCAGTCATGTCCGACCCTTTGTGACCCCATGAATCGCAGCACGCCAGGCCTCACTGTCCATCACCAATTCTCGGAGTCCACTCAAACCATGTCCATTGAGTCGGTGATGCCACCCAGCCATCTCATCCTCTGTCGTCCCCTTCCCCCCCCCCGCCCCCCAATCCCTCCCAGCATCAGGGTCTTTTCAAATAAGCCAGCTCTTCGCATGAGGTGGCCAAAGTATGGAGTTTCAGCTTCAGCATCTTCCAATGAACACCCAGGACTGATCTCCTTTAGGATGGACTGGTTGGATCTTCTTGCAGTCAAAGGGACTCTCAAGAGTCTTCTCCAACACCACAGTTCAAAAGCATCAATTCTTCGCCTCTCAGCTTTCTTTATAGTCCAACTCTCACATCCATACGTGAATACTGGAAAAACCACAGCCTTGACAAGATGGACCTTTGTTGGCAAAGTAATGTCTCTGCTTTTTAACATGGCTGTCTAGGCTGGTCATAACTTTCCTTCCAAGGAGTAAGCATCTTTTAATTTTATGGCTGCAATCACAATCTGCAGTGATTTTGGAGCCCCCCCCAAAATAAAGTCAGCTACTGTTTCCACTGTTTCCCCATCTATTTACCATGAAGAGATGGCATCGGAGTGTGATCTTAGTTTTCTGAATGTTGAGCTTTAAGCCAACTTTTTCACTTTCCTCTTTCACTTATATGAAGAGGTTCTTTAGTTCTTCTTCACTTTCCTCCATAAGGGTGGTATCATCTGCATATCTGAGGTTATTGATATTTCTCCCAGCAATCTTGATTTCAGCTCGTGCTTCCTCCAGCCTAGCATTTCTCAAGATGTATCCTGCATATAAGCTAAATAAGTAGCATGACAATATACAGCCTTGACGTACTCCTTTTCCTATTTGGAACCAGTCTGTTGTTCTATGTCCAGTTCTAACTCTTGCTTCTTGACCTGCATACATGTTTCTCAAGAGGCAGGCCAGGTGGTCTGGTATTCCCATCTCTTGAAGAATTTTCCACAGTTTATTGTTGATCCACACAGTGGAAGGCTTTGGCATGGTCATCAGAAATAGATGTTTTTCTGGAACTCTCTTGCTTTTTCAATGATCCAGTGGATGTTGGCAATTTGATCTCTGGTTCCTCTGCCTTTTCTAAAACCAGCTGGAACATCTGGAAGTTCATGGTTCATGTATTGCTGAAGCCTGGCTTGGAGAATTTTAAGCATCACTTTACTAGTGTGTGAGATGAGTGCAGTTGTGCAGTAGTTTAATCATTCTTTGGCATTGCTTTTCTTTGGGATTGGAATGAAAACTGACCTTTTCCAGTTCTGTGGACACTGCTGAGTTTTCCAAATTTGCTGGCATATTGAGTGCAGCACTTTCACAGCATCATCTTTCACTATTTGAAATAGCTCAACTGGAATTCCCTCACCTCTACTAGCTTTGTTCGTAGTGATGCTTCCTAAGGCCGAGTTGACTTCACACTCCAGGATGTCTGACTCTAGGTGAGTGAGCACACCATCGTGATTATCTGGGTTGTGAAGATCTTTCTTGTACAGTTTTCTGTGTAAACTTGCCACCTCTTATTAATATCTTCTGCTTCTGTTAGGTCCCTACCATTTCTGTCCTTTATTGAGCCCATCTTTGCATAAAATATTCCCTTGGTATCTCTAATTTTCTTGAAGAGATCTCCAGTCTTTCCCATTCTTTTGTTTTCCTCTATTTCTTTGCATTGATCGCTGAGGAAGGCTTTCTTATCTCTCCTTGCTATTCTTTGGAACTCTGCATTCAAATGGGTATATCTTTCCTTTTCTCCTTTGCTTTTTACTTCCCTTCTTTTCACAGCTATTTGTAAGGCCTCCTTAGACACCATTCTGCTTTTTTGCATTTCTTTTTCTTGGGGATGGTCTTGATTCCTGTCTCCTGTACAATGTCACGAACCTCTGTCCATAGTTATTCAGGCACTCTGTCTATCAGAGCTAGTCCCTTAAATCTGTTTCTCAGTTCCACTGTATAGTCATAAGGGATTTGATTTAGGTCATACCTGAATGGTCTAGTGGTTTTATCCACTTTCTTCAATTTCAGTCTGAATTTGGCAATAAGGAGTTCATGATCTGAGCCACAGTCAGCCCTGGTCTTGTTTTTGCTGACTGTATAGAGCTTCTCCATCTTTGGCTGCAGAGAATTTATCAATCTGATTTTGGTGTTGACCATCTGGTGATGTCCATGTGTAGAGTCTTCTCTTGTGTTGTTGGAAGAGGGTGTTTGCTATGACCAGTGCGTTCTCTTGGCAGAACTCTATTAGCCTTTGCCCTGCTTCATTCTGTACTCCAAGGCCAAATTTGCCTGTTACTCCAGGTGTTTCTTGACTTCCTACTTTTGCATTCCAGTCCCCTAGAATGAAAAGGACATCTTTTTTGGGTGTTAGTTCTAGAAGGTCTTCCGGTGTTCACAGAACTATTCATCTTCAGCTTCTTCAGCGTTACTGGTCAGGGCATAGACTTGGATTACCATGATATCGAATGGTTTGCCTTGGAAATGAACAGAGATCATTCTGTCATTTTTGAGATTGCATCCAAGTACTGCATTTTGGACTCTTTTGTTGACTATGATGGCTACTCCATTTCTTCTAAGGGATTCCTGCCCACAGTAATAGATATAATGGTCATCTGAGTTAAATTCACCCATTCCAGTCCATCTTAGTTTGTTGATTCCTAGAATGTCGATGTTCACTCTTGTCATCTCCTGTTTGACCAGTTCCAATGTGCCTTGATTCATCGACCTAACATTCCATGTTCCTACCAATATTTCTCTTTATACAGCTATAAAAAAGGGATGATAAATGGGTCTATACATTAGTATTCAAATTTAAAATTTTGAATTGTTTAAATTTCTTTAAAACAACATAGATACAGAAACCATGTATGTACTATGTATGTATATGTATAAGGGCTTCCCTGGTGGGGAAAAGAATCAGTGGAAAAGAATCCACCTGCCAATTCAGGAGATGTGGGTTCAATCCCTGGGTCATGTAGATCCCCTGGAGGAGGAAATGGCAACCCACTCCAGTACTCTTGCCTGGGAAATCCCATGGACAGAGGAGCCTGACAGTTTACAGTCCATGGGGTTGCAAAAGAGTCAGACAGGAGTTAGCAACTAAACAACAACAACAATGTATATATATATATTTATTGTTATTTATCTATGAGAGGGAAGGAGATACACAGATACAGACATTGATATAGATATATACAAATATTGAGACATTTGCTTATATTATTAACAAGAAGCTGCAAATTTTTTTAAATGGTTACAATGGGGAATGAAATAGAGAAGAGAAGAAAAACAAGACTTCTGGAATAAATCTTATTTTGTGAATTTTATAAATACTTATAACCATGTAACTTATTTATGTAATTCTGAAATAAAATAAAAATATATCTCTAATAACTGAAAGCAAAATTAAGCAAATTAACTTCATTACCTGGTTGCACAAATACAGATAATTATGTAATTCTCTTGTCAATTTCTCACACATCCAAGCAATTCTCTAGGTGTCCTACAATTCAACTCAATTTTGACACTATCTACCTGGAGATAGCATCAGATCTTACAGGTTAAGGGTCAGTTCCACGAAGAATGCCCTCACTCTGCCCTGACTTCTGATTGCCAGTCACAAACCCACCTCTGCTTCTGGACCAATCAGCTACAGACTGGAGGTTCCATGAACCCCTCCCTGGATTTCAGACACCAGTCACAAGTTCAGGTTCTTGTCTAGACTTCTCAGGTACTGGCTACAAATCAGAGGTTACCAAGGCCCCCCTCCTCAGGTTTGATTTATTTGCCAGAGCGGTTCACAAAACTCAGAGAAACATGTTACTAAGTCACTGGTTTATTGTAAAAATTATATAACTCAAGAACAACCAGATGGAAGAGATGCATTGGGTGAGGTGTGGGGAAGGGGTACAGAGCTTCCATGCCCTCTCCAGATGTGCCACATTCCACTGAAGCTCTCTGAGCCCTGTTCTTTTGGGTTTTTACAAAGACTTCATTACAGTCACAACTGATAGGTCATTTCTGCCATTTCTGATCATTCAACCTCTAGCTCCTCTCCTCTCTTGGAAGGCAGAAGGGGTGGAAAGGTTTATTCAAAGTGCCAATCCTCTAATCACGTGATCACCACCACAGGCAAACAGCCCCATCCTTAGGTTACCTGCGTGCTATGTCACTTCAGTCGTGTCCAACTCTTTGCGACTCTATGGACTATAGCCCACCAGGCTCCTCTGTCCATAGGACTCTACAGGCAAGAATACTGGAATGGGTTGCCATTGCCTTCTCCAGGGGATCTTCCTGACCCAGGTATCAAACCCAAGTCTCATGTCTCCTGCACTGGCAGGCAGGTTCTTTACCATTAGTGCCACCTGTCAGCTAAGACCTTTCTAAAAATCACCTCATTGACATAAGAAAAAACATGTTTACGATTTTTATTGCAGGGAATTCCAAGGGTTTTAGGAGCTCTGTTTCAGAAAATACGTCAAGACCAAATATGTATTTCATATTATAAATCACAATATCACAAATGCAAAAATAAAATCAGAGTTTGCCAGTAAGGGACTTATAAATTAATTCAGTTGGCTGCCCCTCAGGTTCAGCTTCCTCTGGTTATAACGGTAACCTCTCTTGGATAAGGCCAAGATATAGGAAACCCAAGAACAGAATAAAATATAACAAGCACAAATTTCCTCACTAAAGAAGGAAAAGCTAAGATTTTTTGGGTAGTACAGAATGGTGATATTTGGTGTATGGATCTGAATGTCGCTTGGCTGTCAGTGAGCCTGAAATACTGCAGCACTAACTATGTTTGTGTGATTACAGCTGATATATAGTCTTCAGGAAGATAAAGGCAGTGATAACTGGAAATTAATTTTAGTTAGTTTAGATCATCATATCATGGAACTGGTCTTCTCTATGCCTTTATCTATTTTTCCATCCACCTATCTTTCTATCTATGTACCTCATCTCTACCTCTCTCTCCTCCCCCAGGTTGTCCTGTCTCTCTCTGTCATGCCCATACCCTTTCTCTTATTTTTTTCCCATTCCTCTTTTAATGTTTACACCTTTCAGGCTCTCTAATTTAAGGATCATGAAACATGATAGTTTTCACTACATTTCTACTGATACAGAGAATTAAAATTTTCCCCTACAAACTCTTCATCTAAAATCAAACGTGTGATGATTCCCAGTTAAGGGACCAAGGATGAAGGGGTTATGGCTGAGAGGCAAAAAGGTCAGCAGTAGTAAAACATACAGTTAAGAAGGAACAAAAACCCAAGTCTAGGGCAGCTTTAAGTGTCCAGGATGCTGTCTTCCAGCAGACTGGAGGCAAGGAGCGGATGGTCTCAAGAATGGTTAAAAACAGACACCCTATTCGATTCAGACAGGCAGGAAAACAAATAACAGGCTCCTTTCTATCCTCCAATTGTGGAATGGAAGGATTTACTTGGCTTCCCAGGTGACTCAGTGGTAAAGAATCTGCCTGCCAATTCAGGAGATACAGGAGACACAGGTTTCCTATTCCTGGGTCGGGTAGATCCCCTGGAGGAGGAAATGGTAACCCAATCCATTGGGAAATCCCATGGACAGAGGAGTCTGGTGGGCTCCCCGGTCCATGGGGTCACAAAGAGTCAGACACAAATGAGCATGTGCACGCACACACACACACACACACAAACACACACATACAAGGATTTACTTAAGGAGAACCACAGTTCATATAAATATTTACTGAATAACAAAAATGTCCAACAGGTTTAAGGAGTTGGGGAGTTAAAACAGGTCAAATATAGAGAGGTAAAAGAAGTGCTTTAAGAACTCAGCCATCCACTATTCAAATAATAAAGCTCAATAAGTAGGGATATGAACCACCAACAATGAAATATTATTGCACTATTATATTATACACATTACAAAATACACTCAAAATTAGAAATTGTAGGATAGGACAATGTTAAAATGAATATTATAAAAAGAGAAGTTCTAATACTTTTTTTCACATCATGCAATGGATCATCTTCTATGCCCCCTATGACATATACATAGCCTTCCCCATCCCTTGGACACATGCACACTTTCAGTTCAGTTCAGTTCATTCGCTCAGTCGTGTCGTGTCTGACTCTTTGCAACCCCATGAACCGCAGCACACCAGGTCTCCCTGTCCATCACCAACTCCTGGAGTTTACTCAAACTCATGTCCACTGAGTTGGTGATGCCATCTAACCATCTCATCCTCTGTCATCCCCTTCTCCTCCCACCTTCAATCTTTCCCAACATCTGGGTCTTTTCCAATGAGTCAGTTCTTATCAGTAGGTGGCCAAAGTGGAGTTTCCACTTCAGCATCAGTCCTTCCAATGAATATTCAGGACTGACTTCCTCTAGGATGGACTGGTTGGATCTCCTCGCAGTCCAGGGGATTCTCAAGAGTATTCTCCAACACCACAGTTCAAAAGCATCAATTCTTTGGCACTCAGTTTTCTTTATAGTCCAACTCTCACATCCATACATGACCACTGGAAAAACCATAGCTTTGACTAGATGGACCTTTGTTGTAAACTAATGTTTCTTCTTTTTAATATGCTGTCTAGGTTGGTCATAACTTTTCTTCCAAGAAGTAAGCATCTTTTAATTTTATGGCTTCAGTCACCATGTGCAGTGATTTTGGAGCCCAGAAAAACAAATTCTGTCACTGTTTCCACTGTTTCCCCATCTATTTGCCATGAAATGATGCACACTTTAGGGACATAAAACTAGGTGGTTCTTTGTTCATTAATTAGAAAAGGAATTAGCCTTTCCTGATTACTAGCTTAATATGTCAACAAATTTCACCTATTAAACAAAATAAGATGATACACAAAATAGAGCTGTAAGTAACCTCAACCAAAAATGAGAACTGATAACACTGAAATTAGACTGCTTTAACCACACAACTATACCTGAATAGATGTTAAATATTACATAAGTCCTGCAATGGCTAAATAAGTGACAGTTAATATTTACTTGAAGCAATTTAAACATTTCTGTGTGGATCTTGTCACAAAATAAACATAATTTATGTACTCTTATTATACAGTGTGCATGAGGAAGTACCTTCATTTAGAAGAGAAACTCAATAAACCAGACCATTTATATTTCCCAGTTTGATAATAGTATCCCAAAATGTCAACCCTTGAGAGAAAGATTAGTTCATTATATTGTCTTACTGGAAAAAAAAGCCCCTCACCTACGGGTTTTTTATACGTCCTTTGGGGATGAAAATATAAAGTCATAGAAGATTTTATGCTACTTTTTTTGTTCTGGAATATATATTACAAACCATTTAAAATGTACTGGATCAAAGTTGCTGAGCTTTCTATGCAACTGTCATACTTAAATAAAAAATAATACAATTTAAAAGAGAATATCTAAAAGTATTTCCTAGGAGAAAAATCAGTATTTCAACTGAAATATCTAAGTTAATTATTGGCTCAGAACTCTTACCTTTGAATATGCTACCTTAAAAACAAAATCTTTGATCTTGCTCCTGATTTGGCATATTTTCCTCTAGGTCATCTTGAAATTTAATCTCCTCTTGACTATGGGAGGCTATAGTGTTTAGTAACTATGCAAGCAAATATACTACTGATTTCCTTTTACAGAATAGCAAGAGGGGAAAAAATCTACCAATTTTCTTTGTGTGACAAAATAAAGTGTACCAATCACAAACTGCCTAATTCATATTCCAAACCAGAGCAGACCCCAGGCAACGCTGTGAAGTCAGCCAAATTCATCCACTGTGTTCTTCTACCTCCCTTTTCAATGCTTTTTTTCCTTCTGGCGCCAAGTGCCCTCCTGCTCTGTCCAAGTGCTTGACAAAACTCAAAGCACTATTTTAAGAAAAAAGAATTTGGCCCTACCCAAAGGCATCCCTAAGGCCACCTCCATGCACAAGTGGCATGGTGCTCCATATGGACACAAACACAAACAGAGTGCCTGAATTTTCATAATGAAATGCCACCTGCATCTCTAGAACCTAAAACACACAGATCTCTTTTAAATTAGAAAATAGGATATCAGAAACCAGTTTGCAAATTCAGCCTCATACTGACCAACTTAAATGCTATACTAAACCACCTGAATTTAAAGAAAGTTTCTGAGGGCCATGCTAATATTTTTAGCTGCTCTAAATCCTATTTTTGTGTTAAAATAAATAAACTTAAAAAGCAAAATAATGTTCTCTAAGTCTATTTCCACACAGAAATTACATGTATTTTATTAAATTTTCTTTTACAAAAAAATGCAAATCAAGGAATTCCATTTGAAGACGCTCTATCATTTCAGAAACTTAATCCATAAGAAAGTGTCTTTAAGTATATAAATCATGAATCCCTCTTAGAATTCAGTGCTAGAGAAATTCTGTTCATCCAGGTTACCCTCCACTAACCAGACAGAACTAGATAACAACTATTTCCCTTTTTTGCCTTGTATGTTATGGAACTCAGACTTATACTTAAAACTCCATTATGATTTTGGATTTGATTATTTTTCCCTTAGTTTTTTCAGTTTTGCTTTATGAATTTTGAGACTCTATTTAATTTTACATATATATACACACATACACACACATATTTAAGATCAGTACAACTTCTTACTGAATTGTACCTTTTATTCTCATTAAATATTCCTGTTTACCTTTTATGGCACTCTTTATCTTGATATTTTGTCTCATATTAGTATTAATATAACCATACTAGCTTTTTATACATGCTATTTGCCATGTATTTATTTTGTCCATCCTTTTCTTTCAATCTGATTATATTTTTCTGTTTAAACTGCATCTCTTTACAACAGGATAAATGGGGCTCTCAATTTTTATATCCAGTTTAACAATCTCTGCCTTTTAATTAAAGTGTTTAATTGATTTATATTTAATGTAATTATCATTATGGTTACGTCTATCACTCTTTCATTTGTCCCTTTTGTGTGGGGGCAAGTAATAATGGCAACCCACTCTAGTACTCTTGCCTGGAAAATCCCATGAACGGAGGAGCCTGTTAGGCTACAGTCCATGGGGCCACAGTCGGACATGACTGAGCAACTTCGCTAATAACCTTACAAATTTTGTAAGGTGTGGAATGTGAAGTTGAAAGATGTGAAAAAGTAAAAAATGTGAAAAAGGATGTGTAAAGGGTTAAGTGTGAAGTGGTATAGTAAATAAGCATTTAAAATCTCACATTTTAATGTAATTAGTTTTTCTTCTTTTATTTTAGGATATTATAAAGAAAAGAAAACCACCATATTTTATATTCACTCACTGTTACATCATATTCCATGTTCTTTATACCTTCTTTATTTCATACAGATCCAGGTTTCCACTACTATTATTTCCTATTAACTAGAACAATGTCTTTTAGAATCTCCCATGGTGCAGATCTGATGACAGTGAATTAGTTCAGCTGATGCTTACATGAGAATATTTTTTCAAATTTTATTTTGAGGATATATACATTAGATATAGAAGCCTGGGCTGACAGGTTTCTTTTTATTTCTGTCTTCACTTTAATAATGCCATTCAAGTCTCCTGGCTTCCACTATTCCTAACAAAAAGAATATAGTTACTCTTACTTATGTTTAAGGTATCATTTTTTCTCTGGCTACTTTAAAGGTTTTCTTTTCACCCTTGATTTTTAGTTGTTTGACCAGTGTGGTTACATATGAATTTGTTTGCATTTAGCTAAGTATTCAGAATTTAAATTTAATTTTAAATGTTTTTCACCAAATTTGGGGAACGTTTGGCCATGATATCTTCAAAGATTTTTATGCCCAACTCTCACTCTCTTCTCCTTCTGGAAATTCTATTATTTATATTTTAGAACATTGGTCCACAGGTCTCTGAAGTTTTCCTTTAAACTTTGTCCTGTTTGATGTGCCAATTGCTAATTTCTAATTTTGTCTTCAAATTCACTGACTCTTTCTTCTGCTCATCTAGTATGCTGTTAAGCTGAACCAATGAATTTTTCATTTCAGTTGTATTTTTTAGTTTCAGAATTTCCATTTGGTTATTTTATTACAATTTATACTTCTCTGTTAAGATTCTATGTTAAACTCACTATGCTTTTTTTTTTTTACTATGCTTTTATTTAATGCTTTGAACCTATTTTCCATTACTTCTTTGTACACTTTTATAATAACTGCTTTCAACTCTGTGTTAAATTCAACAGCTGGGCAATCTCAGGATTTATTTCTATTGACTACTTTTTCTTTTCCCCTGAACTGCAAGTCCTATTTTCCAATCTATTGCCATATCTACATCAATGATGATACCATGTAGAGACTCTGAATTCTGTTGAAATGACAGAGTTTATTTTCCGCTGAAGAGTTTTGATTATTGTTCTGGCAGGAAGTTCAATGACTCACTGATCATCTTATACTGTGTAAGCTTTGTTTCATAAAAGCTTTGTTACTAGCACAGACATGTAGAATTCTCAATGAATTTCCCATGTTCCTCTAACTTGGCAGAAGTCAGCATGCATATTCTATAATCCTTAAGGATCTCTGTCAAGAATTGGTGTTCTAGAGAAAGTCTTGCTCTAGGTCATGTTTTGACTCCTAAGGAATGGACTTTCGGGCCTTTTTGGTATCTCACCTGGATGCCCAGAGTGTTTTCAAGGTGTTAACAAGATCTCTTCACTCTAGCTAGATCAGTCCTTCAATGTACTCCAGCACTACACACCCTCTACTATTTCAAAGCTAGGACAATCGTGAAGCTCACCTTCTGTTTTACACTGACTGTTATGCAGTAAAAGTCAAAACAGTTTCCACATATATTTTGTCCCATTTTAAGACTGATTACAATGGGTTAACTAGTGCAGTACCAGTACTTCATTAAAGCTAAAGTGGAATGCCTCAGAGTTAAACTGAGAGCTCAACTATAGTAATTAACTTAAGCTAGGAGGTTACTTCTGTATCTTTCAAATGATTTCTTCCCATACTTCACTTTGTGAACTCCATTTTGTAATTCTTTTTATGTTGCAAATAATCTTAAATTGTTTTCAAAAGTGGGAAGCTATAAATTATAAATAATTAATAATCACCAAATATATTTTTGCTACTTAGCACATCAACTGTTTTGAACAATATACAGAATACATGCACCACACAATCCCGAACCAACAGAAACTTATTTCCAAACCAAAAAATCACAGATTTTTGGCTTCAGAATAAGAAAGATCACCCTGTTTCAGTGGCTTTCTCTGTATTAACATAATACAGACTATGGAGTGAAGGACTAGAGGGGCAGCCATGAGCGAGCTGCCCCATCAAGCTGTCAATAGTAAAAGGTCACAAAGAAATCTTGTGGGAAATATTTTTATTTTAGGCATCAAGTATGAAGTAAGAATATACTGGAATTGAGAAGAAAAGGATAGATGAGCAAAATAACATTTTACCAACCAATATGTCACTAGAACAATATCAGTTCCTCTTTGGAAGGGAGGGTGATCTTTAGCTTTATAGTCTGGCTTTCTCTTTTGTGTATTTCAACATTTCTATATCACAAGATAGAGGAGTAACAAGAGGCTTTAAATAAAAGAGTGTATACTAAAAAATGCATCGATTTTTACCACTATTAGAAATTAAACCAATGAGATATAATGTTAATTAACCATTTATTATCGACATTCTGACAACAATATAAGAACATATTTTGAATAGAAATTTCAAATATCTTAGAAGACAGCATTCAGAAACATTGTACAAATATTAAATGCAGATTTGTTCTAAAATTAATAGGGTTTCAATGTGTTATCATGGAAAATGCTAGGTACTAATTGCAATGTAGTAAAACTTATAATACCTTGTTAAAATTACAAAGTGGATATAAATCCACAACTTATTTCTTAAAGGACTACAGCAAAAAGATATATATACACAAGAACTTAGAATTTTTTTCCAGAAATGTCAAAAATTGCAACCAGTTAAAACTCAAAACCCTGAATCTGTCTTTCATAATTGATGATTGGAAAGTACTTTGGGACTTTCTAAATGAAATTTCCTTGGAGTAAGATGATTCTGAAGAGATCCAAGAGACTTAGGTCATAATTCATATTTTAAGTACATGTGAGAGGCAACCCCCAAGAGTCTATGCACCATCAGACAAAAGCCATTTTCTAGCAAGTATTCTTGAAGAAGTATTCTAAAGACAACATAACAACATGAATTCCCACAGTAATCATGATGTTCTTGTTGCACTATAACTATTTCTTGTTTAATTATGTACTCCTAAGGGAGTATTGATTCTAGTTTCTATTTCTCACTTTCTTTTACAATTGGCCATTACTGATACTTTTTTTTTAGGATTAACTTACATAGAAAGGTTGAAAGAAAGGCATTTCATTAGGGATTCAACTTAAGATGAAATGTCAGAATATATCTTTTTTATTCCTTTAAATATATGTTTGCTTCATCTTCTAAACACATTTGTCTGTGAAAGACTGTATACATGGGCAAGCCCACACAGGATAAAGATGTGGAGAATTAATTTGAGGATTTACCATATTGCTGAAAGCTCTGAACACAAAGACTATAAACGACTATCTTCCCTAATCCCAGTTACCTCCTATTCTTCTAAAAATATTTATTAGATCATAAGCTTTTATTCTGGAGAAGGAAATGGCAACCCACTCCAGTGTTCTTGCCTGGAGAATCCCATAGCTTGACAGGCTACAGTCCATGGGGTTGCAAGAATCGGACACAACTTAGCCACTAAGAGAGAAAGAGAAGCTTTTATGCATGCTTAAACATATACAGAAATACAAAATATTATTTAGTATAGGCTATTACTATTATTAAGCTTTTAATGCTTTTGTACCTTCTCTTGACATCAGCAATACTTCATATTATAATTACGCTAAGCATTAAAAGGATAAAGCATGATGCCTGGTTGATTTTACTTTCACTGGGTGAACTACTCTCAATCTAAAAAGTTTAACAAAGTACACTCTTTTCAGAAACATACCATGTGATACTTAATGTTATCTGAAAAAAATATGATTCAGAATACAAAAAAAAATCAAATCATATGCTAAAATTTTGGCTATTAAAAGACTCCTTGGTTATTAAAAATGATGATTCAGGCTTTAAAATAAAAAATCAGAAAAGTATTTACCTTTACTTACTGCCTTAGCACTTGAGAAATTTCTAGACATATAAAGTCTAATTCAAGATCACTGATATCTCTATGCTGCTAAATTTCACGGACCCTTTCTCAGGCTTTACTTCACTCGACTTCTCCACCAGTTTGGCCTGCTGACTTTCTCATTCCTTCTAGAAATGCTCTCTTCCTTTGGCCTCTGGGACACTCAACCACTTCGTCTCTCCTACCTCTCACCTGTCTCTTCCCAGGGTCTTTTGCAAATTCCTATTATTAAGCTTTTACCCCTCCCATAAATATCAGTATTTCTCAGAAGTTAATCTACTCCTTCTCTTTTCCCTTCCCCCTCCCCAGAGTAATCTCATCTATTCCTACAGAAAATAGCTCATTTCTAGTTTCTATCTCAAGCCAAAAGCATTCCCTGAGCTTGTTATCATTTCATCTTGGACACTTTCATTTGAATATCCCACCACATCTGATTCAATTCATCATCCTTGATGGTCAAAATGAAGACCATCACCTCCTACCCAGGTCAGAAACCTTAGTGTTAGCTTTGACCCATCACTTACCATCAGCTTCAGCTTCCCAACCTCTGGATTCTATTTCTCTAAAATATCCTATAGATGCATTCTCTCCATGTCCTCCATCATCACTGTGGCTTAGCCCCCATCACTTCTACCCTGGGTTACTGCCAAGAGTTTCTCTCCTCCACTCCTGCCCTTCTCAAAATAATCTCCACATCCTGTGCCCAGAGTGATACTTCTAACATGGAAATTAGTCATGTGACTTCCCTGATGCAACATCAATGAGTCCAGACTCCCCAGTATGACCCATAATGTTCTCCCCTGTCTCCAGAATCAGCTTGTGCCATAGCCTAGTTCTACTTTCTGAACTATTCCCCTCCATCCGGATCCCTCAATTTCATTTACACAATTAAGCAGCTTTCATGTCTTTGCTAAGGAGAAATTCTGCCCCTTTTACGTGTTCCTTTAACATTTGTACTTACTCTGACCTTTGCAACTCTGCACAGTCAATTTACTCCCAGGTTAAAATTGTGATTTATTCAACACTGTATCTCTAATGTCAACTTGGGTAAATATTTATCAAATTGTTGAGTATTTATCAATTGTTGGTGTTCGCCCCCCTCTTCTCCCAACTTCCAGCTATACACACCTTGAAGCTGTTCCATTCACGAGAAATGACTCATGCAGTAATGTGACAGAGGTGCCTCTGCTGACTCTGAAGACCAGAGTAGATAGCAATCACTAGAGACTTCCACTAGTGTGAAGGGCAGCTTGCTGCTGCTGCTGCTGCTAAGTCACTTCAGTCCTGTCAGACTCTGTGTGACCCCATAGACGGCAGCCCACCAGGCTCCCCTGTCCCTGGGATTCTCCAGGCAAGAACACTGGAGTGGGTTGCCATTTCCTTCTCCAATGCATGGAAGTGAAAAGTGAAAGTGAAGTCGTTCAGTTGTGTCCAACTCTTAGTGACCCCATGGACCGCAGCCTACCAGGCTCCTCCATCCATGGGATTTTCCAGGCAAGAGTACTGGAGTGGGGTGCCATTGCCCTCTCCGGAAGGGCAGCCTAGAGGTGGATGAATGGAGCGCCTCTAACTGCAGGATCTGGCACACTGATGGGAATGCAAAAATTTCCTGCTTCAAAAATTTTAGCTCTAACAAATCATCAAAACTACAGTTATTTGTGCCAGGGATGGGAGTGGGATTCACTATTAGGATTCAATAAAGAAGTAATACTGAACTTATTTTCCCATCTTCAAGTAAGGTAGATTCACAATATCCTTTAAAAAATATAGCCAAATATTATAAAACTTTATAATAACTATAAATGAAGTATAACCTTTAAAATTGTGAATCACTATATTTTACACCTGCAACTTATATAATATTGTACATCAACTATACCTTAATTAAAAAAAAAATCTGTCCAAATGTCTGTCTCCATCAGAATATATGCTTCTGATTACAGATGATTTTTCATTAATTACCTCTTTCCCAATAAGTGGGTAGATGGTCAGGGTTTGACACTCTTATTGGTCAATTTTCAAACATTAGACTCAAGTCAAGCCATAACTCAGGCTTTTACTAATAAAGTGAGGTTTAGGCTGAGACTCCAACGCTCAGCAAGGAAGAAAGGCAAAGGAAAACAGACATGTCTAAGCTACCTTGAATTTCAAATCATTTGCAAAATATCATCAACCACATCCTCTTCAGACAAACAAAGGACTATAACTTTATGGTTAAGAGACTAAGCTCAACAGTTAGACACACCCTGCATCTATGCTCAGTTCATTGCCTGTCTGATTTGGGGCAAGTCACTCAAACACTCCTAGCTTTAATTTTCACATGTATTATCTTTTCCAAAGAATTTTAAATAGGACATTTCAGCTAATACATGCAGAGCACTTAGCTTCCTTTAATATGATTGCTATCATTCCTTCCTATTCTGTTTTATAGGTCAGGCAGAGATAACTGGGTTAGTAAGGAGGGGGAAGGGAGAACATCTCTTGGTTTTTCATGCTTTTCACATTCTGATATATGATATAGGACTGGCCACCACAGTCAGGGAACTAAACCATACTTCCGTATTCCACTGGAAGGATGGTGCACTGTATGCAGCTCTCTAATGCCAAAACATTTGTTTCATTTTGACTCAAAGAGAATGACCTGCAAAAACACCACAACTATACTTCCTGCAACACGTGAATCTCTTGGCCAGGTGTCTCCATTCTCAACGCTGACCAGGCCAGCACTAGCTAGAACAGATGGCCCAGCTGGCAGCATATGCATTTTCATCATTTTGTAGTTTCTCACAGGTGTGACGAAGAGGTGGGATAACTCACTGTTTTCTAATGTTTTCATAACCTTGGCTGCTGTCTTTACCATGGGTCAATTTTGTCTTGGACATATTTCTAAATTTTAATATTTGACAACTGAAGACATTGGTAGGAGAAATAAGAATGCTTTCCTAAAAACTGACCCTCCACACAGGTAATCATGCAGCTGGCTCCTTCCCAGACATCATTAATTTCCTTTCCCTTTTGCCAGTTTTGCCCACTTACATATTACTGCAATGTTTATCAAAATATCATAAAAACCACTTGTAAGCGTTTTCCAGAAGCTGAAGCTTAATACGATAGTGTGTTTAAATAAGACATTCACCCTTTTCTTAAATAAAAAGCTACAAAAATATGTTTCTTCTCCACAGTAGCCCACTTGTTTTTCATCTGTGTTACTTCCAGACTACAAACAGATGGCTGATTTAAAAAGTAGTCAATTTTAACATCCATCGTCACAAGCATAAAGGTGGCACAGCACATCTAGGTAGAAAGGCTTACACATCCTAAGTGCAATTTATAATTAACTTTATTTAGAACCTGTAAAATGACTTAAAACACAGATTTAGAATTTTATGCCTGCAAATACTTCACATCTTTTTAAAGCTATCTTACCTATTTTATTTTTAGCTGACTTGTGATGTAGATCATGAATCATTACCGTTACAAAGCTACTATTTCAATTGCAAAAAAATCAAGGCACCAATAATTGTAAGTTTCATATACACAATATCTATTTCATTAATTTTTTCCCCTTCAAAGGAAGAATCCTTGCCTTACCATCACCATTATCACTACCACTGTCGTCAGCAGCAGGATCTTATATAGTGGTTAAGAGCACAATGGTTAAGAGTATGAGTTCTGGGAAGTGGGACCTAGGTTCAAATCCCTGCTCCTTCCCTTCCTAGCTGTGTGACCCAGAACAAGTTGCTTAATTTCTCTGAGCTTTCATGTCTTCATCCAGGAAGGGCTTATTAATAAGCCCTCAATAAATATACTGTTTATTGTCTACCAGTTACTTGTCATAGTACACCAAGGCCTCTCCTATCTTAAACAAACAATTCTTTCCATCCCCATCTCCCTCTAGCTACTGTTCTCCTTCTCATTTCCTTACTTCCTGTTAAGTGCTCAATCTGTCATAATTTGGCCTCTGCTTCTACTAAAAGTGGTCTTACTGAGGTCATCGGCCACAAGTTCTCATTGCTATATCTAATGGACACTTCTCATTCCTCATCTCCTTGAGCCTCTTGAGAGCATTTGATCTTGTTGATCATGTTGTTCTTCTGAAAACTCTCTCCTTCTTTAATTTCTGTGATAACCCTCTCTCTTAGTTCTGCTTCCTACCTCTGTCTCCTCTTTCTGATTTCCTATAAACCCCTCCTCCTTAGTAGACCCTAAATAACTGACATCATCAACACCCTCTGCTTTGGATTCTTTCTGGTACAACAAACATGACCCCCTCTGATCTATCCCTGCTTACTTCTGCAGCCTCAGTTCTCACAATTAACCACATACTCTTTATTTCTGGCACCCTTCTTCTGGGTCCTTCATGCCATTGATCTAAATGAAGTTCCCTGAATGCATTATATTGTATACTATTTCTCAGTTTTCCATATATAATTTCTTCTTTAAAAAAATGTTTCTTTGTCCTCTCTCCCCTTGTCCTTTGTATTGGTCCTTCAAAATTCAGTTCAAGTATCACCTTATGCCCCAGCCATTGCAGTTAAGGCAACATGTTTGTGAATGAAAAAGTCAACTTGGATATTCCAGCCTAAGTAAATGGAATAGAGACAAATTTCCCCATTAAGCCCTACACAAATTACAGAATCATAACAAATAAATGATGACTACTAGCTAAGCAACTAAGCTTTGGGTAGTTTGTTAGACAGCAATTGATATACAAAATACTCCCAATCCACTAAATGAAAAGTTCCTCAAAGGCAGAATCAGAATCATGTCTCATTGACTGTCCTTAAACCAATATATTTCCTTATTCATGAAGCTCCCATGAAGGAATGAATGAACCAAGCAGTCAATCAACCAATCAACTAATCAATCAGCCAGCCCATCAAACAAGGACCCCTAAATTTAGTATTTTTCCTTTAATTAAATATTTCTTTGAATCAAAACACAACAAAATGAGGGAAAGAGAGAAATAAATGTGGGGAAAAAAAAAAACAACTAATGCCCATGGAGGACCCTCGAAACTAAAGCTCCAGCTCTGATTTATTTCTACAGTTAGTCTCACATATTCTAGTTTCTACTATATATTTTCACTCAGCTACGTCCCCCTCTGTTACCTCAAATTGAACTTTTACAAACCCTCCAAATTTATTTGATCATTCTGGCTGTATTACACTAACTGTTCATTCCTTAAATCTAAAAGTTACTTTTGACGTCTTCCTTCATCTTCTCATCAATACGTCTTGTCTGTAGTTCTCAACAATTTGGTTTGACTACTTTGAAAACAATTCATCCCTTCCTTTAAAATCCTTCTGTCTTCATTCTAGTTCTGACTCTTACCACTCCATTTCTCTCACTTGCATGTGGAATCTTACTGCAACAGCAACAACCAAAAAATAAATAAATATAAAACCTCATATAAAAAAAGAACAGACTTGTGGCTAACAGAGGTAGGGGCGGAGGCAGGAGAAACTGGAGTAAGGTGGTGAAAAGGAACAAACTTCCAGTTATAAAATAAGGAAGTATTAAGTATATCATGTACAACATGATGACTACAGCAAATGCTGTTGTATGACATACAGGAAGGTTGTTAAGAGAGTAACTCCTTAGAGTTCTTCTCATCGTAAGGCAAAAAATTTAAAAAATACCCTTATTCTTTTCTTCTTTCATTTCTTCATATTAAATCCATGTGAGAAGATGGATGCTAAACCCACTGTGATAATGATTTCACAATATGCATTAAGTCAAAACATCATGCTGAATATCTTAAATTTACAAAGTGATGTATGTCAACTATTTCTCAATAAAACCAGGAAAACAATGGCTGCCTCACAAGGTAGTACTCGATTGCTGTGACCTAATGTAATATGTGTGCTCCCCCCAATCACATTATATGTATAATATTTTATTTTTCTCTAATATTGCCTCTAAAGCCTTGAACATTGCCGAACACATACAGAAAAATAAATAAAAATAATAAAATGCATGGAGAGCCTTACAGCCTTACATTTCCAAGTCACAGGTGTGTCCAACCTAAAGGTCTTTCACAAACTAAATATTCAACATCAAGCTAATTAGGTCATTTGTTTTCCAGAAGAAATAGCCATCAGGCTCTTCCACAAACAAATCATATTATTTGCAAGGGTGAAAGTAAATAGATTTTAAAAATAATTTCTGTGAAGGGACTCAGTATTAGAGCTTATTATTTAATGAGTTTTATTCATGAGCAATGCTTTAAGAATAGGTGAGGCAACAGATGATGTTTGCAGTAAGGAAGCAATTTAAACTTGTTTTGGTTAGTCTTAAAAACCAAAGTGAAATCAACAGGAAAAAAGAAAGAAAAAAAAAAAAAAAAAACAAGTTGGAACCCCAGCTCTTTGGTATACATGAGTCCAGCCTCTGTTAATAGGATAAGGAATTCATTATCCATATCAAGAGGAAATGGACAAACATTTTGTGCCTGATAAGATTTTTTCTTTATGCATCAAATTCTTTAAAAAATATTCAGCTGAAAGATATTCTTCATCATGGGAATTTTGGAGAAGGGATTTATCCATACGCTAAAATCTATCAAAGCTATTTCCTGAGTCTGTACTGACAGAAGCTAACCCCAATTAGCCTTTCTCAATCAAGGGATTATCTTTCATGTACAAATTAATGCACATCTTGATTTTAAGCTATGGTGAATTATTTGTTTTGTAGGAACATAAAAGTCATTTTGATATTCAGAACAGCAAAAGGAAAAAAAAAGGTAATTCTAATTAAGCAAATCCTATAATGTTATAATGTTATCTGGGAAACAGCTATGAGATAAGGATAGCTGTTTATGGACTAACAATTGTGATAACAATTCAGGTCATCTAAACTTATCACTCCCTAATGAAATGTCACATTTTCTGACATTGTAAGGATGTATGTCATCACCAGTGACAATTCTATACACAAAAAATATCTGTCTTCATATTAGGTGTTATGGAGTTTATACTAGGCAGCTGCCACCCTTAAATTACTAACAATCGAGTGGAGACATAAAGTGAACAAGGAGAAATTAGGAAAGAATAGGAAAAATAAGCAGCAAAACAGCATACAAGTAAAGACAAAACAGTAAAAAGAATAATATGAGGACCAGTGCAAGGTGATTTTTCTGCTTCATGCAAGGGTTCTTCATATGCAGATTTCTATTAAGGGGTCTTTATTAATGAACAGAATAGTTACTGTACAATCTCTGATTGTTCCCATCCCTGGTCCTGGCAGTGATTTAACTGCCAAAACAAAAGCATGCCAGTCATAATACAAGGTAGCTGCTGAATTCAGAATCTACTTCCTCTTCTAATTTCAAAATTTGGTACCCCAGACAATCCCATAGTTTATATGAATATTGGTGTTGGATGATCAATAATTAGGGGCTTCCTTGGTGGCGCAGATGGTAAAGAATCCAAATGCAATGCAGGAGACCTGGGTTCAATCCTGCATCAGGAAGATCCTCAGAGAAGGGAATGGATACCCACTACAGTATTCTTGCCTGGATAATCCCATAGACAGAGGAGTCTGGCAGGGGTCGCAAAGAATTGGACATGACTGGGTGACTAAGTACTCACATATGATTAATAGTTGTATTCAAGTGAGGGTTACCTGAATCCCTTGTGATGATCTTAGGTGCAGCTAAGTGAACAGAAGACAATTTCCTAGCCATTGCACCTGAAAGGAAGAATGGAGAAGTCTGATTCTGATACAGTGTACAAGAACAAACCAAAAGATGAGTTGCAAGAGAGATGGACACTTGCATGAATGGGAAAATACTAACTTAAATATTGGCAACTAAAAGGAAATTACTTAAGTGAGAGCCAAAGTGCTAAGAGAGAGTGAGATCTCCTATGCAACAAAAAGTCAAAAGAAAAATAAATGGAGGGTGTGGCATAAACATGCTTTGTGGTCTACTCTGGTTGTGGCAGTTGGATGGGACGAAGGGATGGAGAA
This sequence comes from Cervus elaphus, assembly GCF_910594005.1. Taxonomy (NCBI): domain Eukaryota; kingdom Metazoa; phylum Chordata; class Mammalia; order Artiodactyla; family Cervidae; genus Cervus; species Cervus elaphus. The sequence continues at coordinate 53,618,488 of NC_057832.1, forward strand.
CTAAGAGTTGGATGTTGTATGATTTAGAGGTTTCTGTGGTCAGACATGAGATCAACGGAGTCTAGACAAGGACATTCACAAGAATGTCATATGTAGAAGAAGTGCTGTGTCTTTGCCCTAATTAGTGTTTTGGTGTGTATATGGGTGTCATTGGTGGAAAGGAAGATGTGTGGCTGGATATAATGAAGAAGTAACAGAACTGGGAAAGATCTATTTCCTTACCCTTGCCTTTGACAGTCATAAGAATTCTAGGAAGAATATGGTCATTTCTCATCTTATACATAGACATAATATGAAAAGTAACTAGGACTGAATTATCCCACAGAATTCTGGAGAAAACTCTCAGTGGAACTGATCAACTGTGCTCCTTTGTTCCAGAAGCTTGTGGCAAAATAGTAACTAGCCTCAGATCTCCAGCATTTTCATTGCCTTATCCCTCCCTGAAGGGCTTCTCTACTGCTTCCAGATATTTCAGGGCATTTTGAGAGTTCTAAGTTTACTTTCTGGTCTGTCCCAAAATCTCACACAAATCTTCTTTCCCCTAACCCCACCCCTCCCCACCCTGGTTTCCCAAACTGATTTCTGGATCTGAGTTCTCCTATATTAGTCTATCTAAGAAAAAAATATATATAACCTGGAATCAAATAAGTGTTTATGGAGTGAAGGTATAAAGATACCTTCCTCTGTAGGTTTTATAATCCTCTAGAGATTCCTAGAGAGGAATCACAAGGGACTGCTGTTGCTCCTCTCACCTCACTGGGGATTTTCAATAGTCTCTCACCACAGACGAGGCTTAGACCAAGATCTCTGAGACTGACTGTTGAAAGCCATAGAGAATTCCAAAGGCTGAAGCAGAAACTGCTTTAGAGTTTACCTTTCCTAGATATTAGTACATTAGTAATATTTGGCATTGCCTAATCTCACCTTATCATTTAACTTCTCGAATGACCACTTATTTAACCTCATGCTAAAGAGATGGTCTCATTTTCTTTATCCATCCATGGATGGAAATTTAGGTTGTTTGCATGTCTTGACTACTGTGAATAATGCTACAAGGAACATGGTGGTACAGATAACTCTTTGAGATTCAGATATCCATTTCTTTTGATATCTACCCAGAAGTGAGATCGTTATATAAAATGGTACTTCTGTTTAAATTTTTTGAGAATCCTTCATACTCTTTTCCACACTGGCTGCACAAATATATACTCCCACTAACAGTGCACAAGGGTTCTCTTTTCTCTATATCCTCACCAATATCTGTTCTCCTATTTTTTATGATAGCCATCCTAACAAGTGTGAGGTGATAACTCACTGTGGTTTAGAACTGCATTTCCCTGATGATTAGCACTGTCACGCACTGTTTCGTACAATGTAGCATTATTCAACTTTAAAGAAGAATGAAATCCTGTTATTTGTGACAACATGGAAGGAAATGGTAACCCACTCCAGTACTCTTGCCTGGAGAATCCCATGGACGGAGGAGCCTGGTAGGCTATAGTCCACAGGGTCGCAAAGCGTCGGACATGACTGAGCGACTTCAGATGATGATGGATGGATGGACTGGGAGGACACTGTGCCACAAGAAATAAGTCAGAGAAAGACAAATACTGTATGATCTTCTTTATACACAGAATCTAAAAGTCAAATACACAGAGGCAGGGAGTAGAATGGTACTTGTCAGGGGCTGAGGAAGGTGTAAATGGGAGGTGTCAGACAGTTATACAAAATAAATAAGTTCCAAAGCTTTATTGTAGGAAAAAAGAGTGCCTGAAAGTATAATAAGAAGATTCTCTGGCAAAGTCATCGCTCTATTCTTGGCTTCTGCAGAAAGGAGAAAGACATTCCCTCTGGATAAAAGCAGCCCCACAGTCCCAGTTTGGTGATCCATGGGTGCTTTTTTCTGGAAGACTAGGTCCTGCACCAAAGTGAAAAGCTTGGCAAGCACAAGAGCCATGTTCCAGCCCCAGCCGGCAAGTGGCTTTGTGTAAAGCACAGACTGCTCAGCTGCTGTTCCCAACGGCTCCATTCTCCAGCCTCCAGCCTCCTGTCTTACGTCTCTGGTGACGCCCACTGACCCACCCTTATCAGTCTGGCTTTCTGGTTCTCAGCCCCAAGAGCCCCCTGATGTTTTCATTTGGCCTGCTGGCCACTGACCCACAAGCCATGACCTCGGTGTGTTGAGGACTCATGAATTACAGCTCCTTCTTCTGATCCCCTGTCACCCAGCCCTGATTACAGCAAAAGAGAAAAGGCAGAAGCCATAACAGCCAATTATACAAGCTTATATTTATCAAGGGTGATAATGTCAGGAGTGGAGAGACAGTTTATACCATCTTGTAAATATTACAAGGTTGAGGGTCGCAGTCTGCTTTAGAAAGTAAAAATAATCTATACTTTGTGCCATGTAAGTAAAACACTCTTACTTTCTGACCTCACACCCTTAGGAGGTGATTAGCATCACTAGCCACCTTGAGCTACACTGGAATGCTGATGGTCACAAAGCAGCCAATTCCATCTGAGAAGAGTACTAACGACAGAGCATTGAGGGCCGTCACCCTTATTTTTCTTTTGAGAATGCTACCAAGAATGGAATGTGAAACTTATGAGCTAAAGTGTAAAACTCACAGAAAGTATGAAAAGCCAAATCAAGTTTTATGCTTCTGAACATCAAGGTTTAGTGAAGAAAGGCCTGGTAAAGGAGGCCCTTTTTGCTTTGTTTTTCTTCAATCATTATTGGCAGGATCAGGCTTAAATGTATCAGAGGCTCCCCTCAAAGATATTACATATTTTTCAGGAGTTTTCTTGATCTTTCCACCTCATGGAGACAGATTAAGAGAGGAAGAAAGAGAGAGGAAGACAGACAGAGGGAGGCAGGCAGGCAGACACAGACAACAAATGGGGATAACATTGTAAAAGTTGGTGAGGTTCTTCCAAATGGATACGTTTTCTGTAGCTACCTACAAAGACTCAATTACTTCCTTGTTGGAAAGGAATGAGGCACTATTAGATGTACTAACCTTGACATCCTTGTCTAATGGCCTGTTGTAAGAAACATTTTTCCAGCCTTCTCCAAGTAGGCAGCACAGCACAGAGCTGATACCAGCTAAAAATGTGACCTTTTCCACAATGACTTAGCTGGCACTTTTTGAATGGGCTTCTCTAAATTCTGACCAACTAGTTACCACCAACTCAATTCTTTTTTCAATTCTATGACTTTTTTTCTTATTGATACACCCTTTGATTCTCTTACGTTTCCTTAACTTTACTCCAGACCCTCCCAAGGAACTTCTGGAAATAGTTTTTGCACTCTGCTGGCCCCTGTGCCTTTGGTTTCCCTCTCCCTGTGTCTTTTACGCACAACAGCTGAAACCATGTTCTGGATCTGTTTGGGCACAGGGAGTGGCACTCAGAACTTTTTCAAAGGTTTTTATTTCTAGTTAAATGAGACTCTGACATTTCACCTAACTGCAGCTCTAGCACAATATGTCTATCAAGCTGTAAAGGACCATCCTTGGGATTTCACATTGTGAGATTCTATTATGGGGAAACCAAGGTCCTTTTGCTATTTGAATAATCAAGCTCCCTAAAGTAAGAACTAAACACTACAGAGAATGGGATGATTCTTGAGTCCCATTCTCTCTCTAAATCAAGAAGTGGATAATAGCAACTGAAAGTGAAATTCCATCAAAGTCTTTGTTTGCTTGAGAAGAAATTAACCATTGATCTAACAGAGCATTCTTCCCGTGCTATTGGGGTGGTGATACTAATCGCATTACACTACATGTGGTAATTAATGTTGTTGGTGAGGCAGGAGGCTTATCTCCAATGTGCTCCCAGTGACTCTGCATCAGGCTCAGCAGTCTTGCCTATAGAACAACTCCTGCTGTAAAACATCGATGACTCCTCTTGTAGCCTTTCCTCCCAGCTCTACAACAAACTCAATGCCATTTACCTTCTTCTCTCCATGTCAGCAATATTTCAACGGACACAGTGGACCTGTTTACACCTTACACCTAGGTGAAGCCATATGACTAGTTTTCACTCAGGGAATGTAAACAGAAATTATGTACCATTTCTGGGCTTAGGCAGTTAAGTAACTGTACCTTCTTTTTTCTCCTTTCTCTCTTCTGTCAGCTGGAAATTGATGCCCAAGGTAACCTTAGAAGTCTTATGAAGATCACAGAGCCTCTGTCAGTTGTTCAGATTTGAATGACTATGTGGAGCAAACACTCCATATTGACCAGAAATAACCATCATGGATAGATACACAAGTGAGGGGGAAAAGTCTCTAGATCTAAGCCAGTAAAATTTTGCAGGAATATATGACAATATCTAGAGGCTCATTAGCAAATTTACAGGGTGAAAGCAGAGATGGGAAAACAATCATTGAGAGCTCATGTTATACGCTCAGTAGTTTTTCCCTATAATTACAACCAGTCCTCGCCACAGCCATGTGAAGATTCATTTTCCAGCTGTGTATTAGGGAATTGGGGTAACTCCCTTTTATAAGATCACAACCAACTCTGCTCAGGTTTGCTTTGAAGTCTTTAAAAATTATAGAGGACTAATATACTGGTGATATTTTGTACTTTGGAATTCATAAAATATCTCAAATATTTGAAAGAAAAATTATGAACAAGGAGCATAAAACCTGATTCAATAATTTTAAATATAAATTAATATATGCTTTATATTATACTTTTTTAATACTTTTATTTATTTTTGGCTGTGCTGGGTCTTCATTGCTGCACAGGCTTTTCTCTAGCTGCAGTGCATGGGCTTATTGCAGTTACTTCTCTTGTTGGGGAACACAGGCTTTAGAACGGGTGGGCTTCGACAGTCTCGGCATGCGGGCTCGGCAGTTCTGCTCCCAGGCTCTAGAGCACAGGTTCATTCGCTGTGGTGCATGGGCTTAGCTGCACTGCATTATGTGGGAGCTTCCCGGATCAAAGATCGAATCCATGGCTTCTACACTGGCAGGCAGATTCTTTACCACTAAGCCAGGAGGGAAGCCCTTTACTTGTTACTTTAAAATGTAATTTAAAATATACTGTTTTCCCTAACATTATGACCAATCACCTGACAAGGTCTCCCAATTTAAGCCTTTCACCTAGGGCTGCCATTTCTCTGCCTTCCTCTTGGTATATCTTCATAAGTCTGCTCTGCACCTAACATGCTGTAAATATAGGGCATGCTCTGCTTGATTATGAAGAGAATGCCAGAAACATAAATACTATTCCTCTGGGTATACCAAAGGAGTAGATGCTGCTTACATAATGAGGGAAAGGATGAGGGGACAAGAGTAGAAAGTGAGTTCATGTCAACAGAAAAGACAGACTGAAGAAAGGAAGAAAAGTGGAGGCAGGGAGAAGAGAAGAGAAATACAAGATTAAAGGAAAGATAAAACGGAGTAGATAATTGAAATAAATGAGCAACCACTTAGAAGCAAAATCAGAAAAAATAAGTAAAAGCACTGAAAAGGTGGTCTCTAAAAGGAAACCATCAACAAAATGAAAAGGAGAAAATATTTGCAAATGTAATAAGGAGTTAGTACCAAAAAATATATAAAGAATTTATACAATTCAATAGCAAAAACATTCTATCTGATTTAAAAATGTGCAGAGGACAGTTTCCAAGGATGACACAAAGATGGCTAACAGGTGAAAAGATGCTCAACATCACTAATCATCAGGGAAATGCAAATCAGAATCACAGTGATATATCACCTCACACTTTTCTCTAATGGCTATCACCAAAAAGACAAGAAATAACAAGTATGATGAGGATGTGCAGGAAAGGGAACCTTTGTACACTGTTGGTGGAAATGTAAATTGGGACAGCCACTATGGAAAAGAGTGTAAAGTTTGCTCAAAAAATTAAGAATAAAGCCAAAATATGATCTAGAAATTCCACTTCTGGATATTCATCTAAATAAAATGAAAACATCAACTTGAAAAGATATGTGCAATCCTATGTTCATTACAGCATTATTCATAGTAGCCAAAATATGGCAATAACCTACGAGTCCATCAATGAATGAATACAGAAGATGTGATGTATAACACACACACACACATATATATATATTATTCAGCCATAAAAGTATTTATATGTTATTCATCCATAAAAGCAGAATGAAATCTTGCCAGTTGTAGCAATATGGAAGGACCCTGAGGGCATTATATACTATGTGAAATAAGTCAGACAGAGAAAAACAAATACTGTATGATCTCTTTTGGGCTTCCCTGGTGGCTCAGAGGTTAAAGCGTCTGCCTACAATGTGGAAAATCCAGGTTCAATCCCTGGGTTGGGAAGATCCCCTGGAGAAGGAAATGGCAACCCACTCTAGTATTCTTGCCTGGAGAATCCCATGTATGGGGGAGCCTAGTAGGCTACAGTTTACGGGGTTACAAAGAGTTGGACATGACTGAGCAACTTCACATGATCTCTTTTACATATGAACTTTAACAAACAAATAAACCAAGCTCACAGATAGAGAAAATGGACTGGTGCTTGCCAGAGGTAGGGCAGTGGAGTTACAGAAATTATTTTTGCCATGAATGTTAAATTGCAGATCAGTAGAAATGTACTCAACTTTTCAAGAGTAGAGTATTTCATAGCCCTCCTTGTTTTACAAGTCAAATTTTTTCTTTCCGTACAGAGAAACAAAGCAGCTATGTTGAAATAAGTGTTTTTTTTTCTATTAATTTGAGATCATCCTAAATACGTCTTAACTATATTTTCTATAGCACAAATCTATCCATTAGTGCTTTTTGGAGAGGGATGAGGGGTGGGGAAGTGCAACATAAAGATTATTGGCTATTTTATTTTTTTTAAATGGGGCAACATGGGTGAAGGGGTTCAAAAAGTACAAAGTTTCAGTTATAAACTAAATAAGTTGTGGGGTGTAAGTTAGAACATGGTAGCTAGAGTTGATAATACTATATTACATATTCGGAAGTTGCTAAGACAGTAATCTTAGAAGTCCTTATCACAAGAAAAAAATCGTATAACAATATACGGGGATAAATGTTAACTAAGCTTATCGGGGGTGACCATTTATATAGTATCAAATCATTATGGTGTACATCTTCAAATAATATAATGTTATGCCAATTTAAAAAGTAAATAAGTGAGAAGCCACCTGGATTCAGAGGAAGAGAAAATAAGTAAAAGCACTGAAGAGGGACTGAAAAGAGGAGTTTAAAAAAAAGAAGAAGAAAGAAAAGGAAAAAGAAGTGGGACAGGGCAGAAATTCAAAATGAGAGGAAAAAGAAAATAAAAGGAAAAGTAAGGAGTATCAATAAAAGTCATCATCCCTGCCATAAGCCTGGTGTGCTCCTTCCATCAACTGTTAAATCTCTTGCTCTCCCTCCACTGTTCCTCCTGTCTGTCTAGGAATCTTGCCTTATTTCTGAGGAATCTAGCTCATGCAGAAACTCAGGGCTGCGGGGGTGGGGGGCTGTGTGTCAACATATCCATCTCTGACATAGTCCTTTTTCCTACATAAAACTGTAGTAGTTCAGTTCAGTCGCTCAGTCGTGTCCAACTCTTTCCGACCCCATGAACTGCAGTATGCCAGGCTTCCCTGTCCATCACCAACTCCCAGAGCTCACTCAAACTCATGTCCATCGAGTCGGTGATGCCATCCAGCCATCTCATCCTCTGTCGTTCCCTTCTCCTCCTGCCTTCAATCTTTCCCAGCATCAGGGTCTTTTCCAATGAGTCAGTTCTTCGCATCAGGTGGCCAAAGTATTGGAGTTTCAGCTTCAGCATCAGTCCTTCCAATGAGTATTCAGGACTGATTTCATTTAGGATTGACAGACTGGATCTCCTTGCAGTCCAAGGGACTCTCAAGAATCCTCTCCAACGCCACAGTTCAAAAGCATCAATTCTTTGGCACTCAGCTTTCTTCACAGTCCATCTCTCACATCCATACATGACTACTAGGAAAACCACAGCTTTGACTAGATGACCTTTGTTGTAATGTCTCTTCCTTTTAATATGCTGTCTAGGTTGGTCATAACTTTTCTTCTAAGGAGCAAGCGTCTTCTAATTTCAAGGCTGCAGTCACCATCTGCAGTGACTTTGGAGCCCAAGAAAATAAAGTCTCTCACTGTTTCCCTGTTTATTTGCCATGAAGTGATGGAACCAGATGCCATGATCTTAGTTTTCTGAATGTTGAGTTTTATTTTACAATATTGTAGTGGTTTCTGTCATACATTGACATGAATCAGCCATGGGTGTACATGCGTTCCCCATCCTGAACCCCCTCCTACCTCCCTCTCCATTCCATCCCTCTGGGTCATCCCAGTGCACCAGCCCTGAGCACCCTGTCTCATGCATCAAACCTGGACTGGTGATCTGTTTCACATATGACAATACACATGTTTCAATGCTATTCTCTCAAATCATCCTACCCTCGCCCTCTCCCACAGAGTCCAAAAGACTGTTCTATACATCTGTGTCTCTTTTGCTGTCTCACATATAGGGCTATTGTTACCATCTTTCTAAATTCCATTTATATGCGTTAGTATACTGTATTGGTGTTTTTCTTTCTGACTTATTTCACTCTGTATAATAGGCTCCAGTTTCATCCACCTCATTAGAACTGATTCAAATGTATTCTGAATGTTGAGTTTTAAGCCAACTTTTTCACTCTCCTGTTTCACTTTCATCAAGAGGCTCTTTAGTTCTTCATTTTCTGCCATAAGGGTCATGTAATCTGCATATCTGAGGTTATTGATATTTCTTCCAGCAACCTTGATTCCATCTTGTGCTTCATCCAGTTCAGCATTTCTCATGATGTACTTTGTATATAAGTTAAATAGGCAGGGTGACAATATACAATCTCGATGTACTCCTTTCCCATCTTTGGAACCAGTCTGTTGTTGCATGTCCAGTTCTAACCGTTGCTTCCTGACCTGCATACAGATTTCTCAAGAGGCAGGTCAGGTGGTCTGGTATTCTCATCTCTTTAAGAATTTTCCACAGTTTGTTGTGATCCACACAGTCAAAGGCTTTGGCATAGTCAATAATGCAAAAGTAGATGTTTTTCTGGAGCTCTCTTGCTTTTCTGATGATCCAGTGGATGTTTGCAATTTGATCTCTGGTTCCTCTGCCTTTTCTAAATCCAGCTTGAATATCTGGAAGTTCACGGTTCATGTACTGTTGAAGCCTGGCTTGTGGAATTTTGAGCTTTACTTTACTAGTGTGTGAGATGAGTACAACTGTATGGTAGTTTGAGCATTCTTTGGCATTGCCTTTCTTTGGGATTGGAATGAAAACCGACCTTTTCCAGTCCTGTGGCCACTGCTGAGTTTTCCAGATTTGCTGGCATATTGAGTGCAGTACTTTCACAGTACCATCTTTTAGGATTTGAAATAGCTCAACTGGAATTTCATCACCTCTACTAGCTTTGTTTGTAGTGATGCTTGCTAAGGTCACTTGACTTCGCATTTCAGGATATCTGGCTCTAGGTGAGTGATCACACCATCGTAGTTAACTGGGTCACGAAGATCTTTTTTGTATAGTCCTTTTGTGTATTCCTGCCACCTCTTAATATCTTCTGCTTCTGTTAGGTCCCTACCATTTCTGTCCTTTATTGAACCCATCTTTGCATACAATGTTCCCTTGATAAATCTAACTTTCTTGAAGAGATCTCTAGTCTTTCCCATTCTATTGTTTTCCTCTATTTCTTTGTATTGATCATTGAGGAAGGCTTTCTTATTCTATCCTTGCTATTCTTTGGAACTCTGCGTTCAAATGGGTATCTTTCCTTTTCTCCTTTGCCTTTCACTTCTCTTCTTTTCTCAGCTATTTGCAACGCCTCCTCAGACAACCATTTTGCCTTTTTGCATTTATTTTTCTTGGGGATGGTCTTGATCACTGCCTCCTGTACAGTGTCACAAACCTCCACCCATAGTACTACAGGCACTCTGTTTATCTGTCTACGCTTGAATCTATTTCTCACTTCCACTGTATAATAGTAAGGTATTTGATTCAGGTCATACCTAAATGGTCTAGTGGTTTTCCCTACTTTCTTCAGTTGAAGTCTGAATTTGGCAATAAGGAGTTCATGATCTGAGCCACAGTCAGCTCCCGGTCTTGTTTTTTGCTGACTGTATAGAGCTTCTCCATCTTTGGCTGCAGAGAATATAATCAATCTGATTTTGGAATTGACCAGCTGGTATGTCCATGTGTAGAGTCTTCTCTTGTGTTGTTGGAAGAGGGTGTTTGCTTGACCAGTGCGTTCTCTTGGCAAAACTCTATTAGCCTTTGCCCTGCTTCATTTTGTACTCCAGGGCCAAATTTGCCTGTTACTCAAGGTAGCTCTTGACTTCCTACTTTTGCATTCCAGTCCCATATAATGAAGAGGACATCTATATATATAGAAATATATTTCTAATTCTAGAAGGTCTTGTAGGTCTTCATAGAACCGTTCAACTTTAGCTTCTTCAGCATTACTGGTCGGGGCATAGACTTGGATTATTCTGATACTGAATGTGCCTTGGAAATGAACAGAGATCATTCTGTCGTTTCTGAGATTGCATCCAGGTACTGCATTTTGGACTCTTTTGTTGACTATGAATGGCTACTCCATTTCTTCTAGGGGATTCTTGCCCACAGTATTAGATATAATGGTCATCTGAGTTAAATTCACCCATTTCAGTTTGTTGATTCCTAAAATGTCGATGTTCATTCTTGCCATGTCCTGTTTGACCATTTCCAATTAGCCTTGAATCACGAACTAACATTCCAGGTTTCTATGCAATATTGTTGTCTACAGCATCAAACTTTACTTCCATCACCCGTCACATCCACAACTGGGTCCTGTTTTTGCTTTGGCTCCATCTCTTCATTACTTCTGGAGTTATTTCTCCACAATCACAGAAAACTAACCAAACTGATCACATGAACCACAGCCTTGTCTAGCTCAATGAAACTATGAGCCATGCCATGTAGGGCCACCCAAGATGGATGGGTCATGGCATAAAGTTCTGACAAAACATGGTCCACTGGAGAAGGGAATGGCAAACCACTTGAGTACTCTTGCCTTGAGAACCCCATGAACAGTATGAAAAGGCAAAAAGGTATGACACTGAAAGATGAACTCCCCAGGTCGGTGGGTGCCCAATATGTTACTGGAGAAGAGTGGAGAAATAACTGTAGTAGTAAGTGCTTCAATTATTCAGAAGATAGTTTAAGACCTAAATTTTTTTTAATTTAAAATTTCTTGGACCAAACCATTTTTTTTTTTTAAATTTAGTTTCAATCGCATACCCTGTTTTCTAAATAATGATTTTAGTTCAAAAGCCAGTGCATCTCTTCAAGACTATAATATATTTTGCCTATTTTTTTTATTCCCTAGCATAAAAATTAGTGTCTAGTTTAAAACAAAAATCACTAGGTTTTGTCAGCATAATACTGCCTTTTTAAATACGGACTCACACTATCATTTGGAAACTAAGATCAATTTAGAAAATTCCTCTATGCCTACAGGAAATAATATAGCTCAGAATATACCTGCAATCAATCATTAATCTATATGTTAGATGTATAACAGGAATTCTGAAGTCTTAGTCAGAAGGATCTTTAGTTCTGAGTCTAATATGGGAGTTTCCAGAAAGAGGAGAGTGACTGGGGTAGGTTTCTGAGTCTGACAATGCAGAAAGAGCCTTAAAAGGAGACCAGAAGGATCTCTGCACAGCCCAGTTGCACGGGCAGAAGAGAGAGAGAGAATGCATAGGGAGAAAAGAAAGAAATGAAGGTTTCCCTTCCTGCTCCCCAAAGCTGCATTCACATCGGACTCGATGGAGGATGGAATATAAGGATGCCAGCACACAGCTAGAAATAAGTCAAACTCCCCCAGATATTCCTTATAGGATGCAGAGGCCTCAAGTAGGGGACATAAAATTGGACCCTGGAATGTAAGCACTCAAGCCGAGACTCTTCTCTTTATCCTCACATTCATCTCTAGCTCGAATGGTTGACCTCCTTTGTAGGGCAATTTTCACAAAGGAATAAAAGTTATCACTGCCATACTGCATGAGAACAATCAGAGAAACACAAAAATTCATTGAAATATGGATACCAAGGGGCTCCTCAACAACTCGAGACATGTATCATTCAAATTTGTGCTTTAGATGAATAACATATTATTACATGGTCTTGTTCTCCGAGGAGGCTTACTAGCCATCAGAACTACAAACGTTAAATCTTATATGCCAAAGATCTAATGTATATAAATGCGTGCGTGCATTCTGAATCACTTCAGTCATGTCCAACTCTTTGCTACCCAGTGGACTGTAGCCCGCCAGGCTCCTCTGTCCATGGGATTCTCCAGGCAAGAATACTGGAGTGGGTAGCCATTTCCTCTTCCAGAGATCTTCCGCACCCAGCCACCGAACCCAGGTCTCTAATGTCCCCTGCATTGGCAGATGAGTTCTTTACCAGTAGCGCCACCTGGGAATCCTGTAATGTATATAAAATATCTGAACACAAATGCACACAGACTTAAGCAAACAGTGTTACATGGACCCCGTAAAGCAGTGAGTGCTTTTCAAACTTTTATAATACCACAACCCAGCATGGAATCTACCTTTTACTTTGCAACCAAGAGTACACAAATATACACTCAACAAGCAAAAGTCATGAAACAATAAGTATCTTTGTTATGATGCATTGAAACATTAACTAAAGAATACTACACATCCCAAGGCTGAAGATCATTAAATTATAGGAACATGTATAATTGATAAGCAAATTGGTTAAGTGATTCCCCATCATCAGAAGAGAAGACAAATCAAGAGAAGTAAAACAGTCACTTATTCTCCTTTTATTCTTTGAAGACATACTACTTTTAGGTATGACTGAGTCCTAAATATATGAGAATAAACCAAAACATTAGCATTCCTATTTCAATAACATTTTCAGAATTTTCAATATTAAATGTTAAGTGGGTAGAAGGTTTAAAATGTCCCTATTACAAAGTTTTCTTTATTCTATTTTATTTCAAAAGAAACCAGCAAAAATATTCTTCATTTCCACCATAATTTATGAAACTATAGTTTTATGAAGTGTTCTATCATCTTTTGAACAATTCAACACTTTATTACTTACTTCTAAATATATTATTTACTTTAATATATTATTAATTATTACTTTATTATAAAACTTCTAGTTCTAAAATATTTCTATATACAGTACACTCTTCACTGCAGTAGATTTTGAAAAAGAATTAATAAAATGTATGCATTCACAAATCATTGAATTTTTAATTTTTCCCAGTGATTAAAAGACTCCCTAAACAAATGGAATTTTAAAACATTTAAATCTAAAGCAGTGAGTATTAAATACTTGACACTACCCACTGACTTCTGTAAATGAACAAATTTAAAATATATTTAAAAGTATGCTATTATTTAATAAAAATATTTACTTTTAAAAAACGGTTTAATCTTTTGTGTGTTTTTTTTGTTTGTTTTGAACAGCAACACAATGGTAACTTCTATGTTAACAAAAACAAAGAAAATTGGGAGTAAAGCTTTTATTTTCTTCTAGGTGAATCTCCCAACTATCCATTTCATTCACTGAAGTCCTAACACTAATATGCTGAAAAACACAGAGGAGGCTGTGGCCCAATTTCAAGAGGATATTTAAAGGGTGAGAAAGCCCATGCAATTACAAGGGTCAAGAGAAAAGCATATTAATAAAGCTTCAAATCTTATATGTTAGCAGTAGAATAGCAACCAGCAGTTGGTGTTTTTAATATTTAGAGTCAAAGACACTAATTCTTTAATGTAATGACCGTCTGCCTTTAAGCACTGTTACACTAAGCCAGAGTCACCGTCTTAACTCCACCCATGCTCTGCTCTGGTTCAACAACATAATCTTCACATATTGTGTGTATTTATTTATTTATTTAACAAGAGAAGTTCATCTGTAAACTTTCTTGACCAACCTTGACTTGGCACCAACTCATCAATTAATTAACTCTTAACAGATTCTTCTAGATATGACTGCCACACAGATATTTCATCTTCCTGTTAATTAGTAATTATGCACTGGCAAGAAAAACAGTGTTTCTTTCCAATTATCCCAGAACTCAGTGATTATTTAAACTTGGCTAATTAGCATTAGAGGACTGTACATCTTCTGGGCAAATTGTATTTGATAATCCCTATTAAAATATACATGGTGGTGGTTAACTTGTAACAAGAAAAAAAGTGGCAGTTCAAAGGGTATTAGATACCGGACCAGGCAAATGGGGGCCCATTAAAATTTCCCCAACTGCTCTAATGAGAATGCCGAGGGTCATTTCTGCCTAATTTACCATCTGTTTGGCTTCTGGCATGTGTCTCTAGTGTGAAGGGAGTGACCTGAAGCCCATTTGGCTTATCACAGTGTAATCCAGTAGTCTGAAGCAATTTCAGTTGTTTAAAGTGGCACATTAAAATCAGAATCTTACACATGTGAATGGAAAAGTTTTAAGTATAAAAATGATGTCACATAATGGAGTTTCCTGATTTTTTTTAAATACAAGCAGGCAATACTCTAAGAGAAACTTTTAGACAGATTCCATATGCATTCTGGTATCTGTTCTCTAGTCACCCAAATGTTACGATGATTGAAAAATATGTACTTTTTAGGCTCCATCACTTGGAACACACATTTTAAAAACTTAGATTTGCATTAAGGCAGGCCACAGGTCCCTAGATGAGGCACAGATACCACTGGGAAGATAATAGGCAAGCCACAAATGGGAAAATACTTTTACAAAACATACCTCTGATCCTGGGTTGGTACCCAGGATGTATTAAAACTCCTATAACTCAAAGATAAAAAAAAAAATTCAATTTTTAAAAGAATGAGCCTAAGATTTGAACTTGACAAAAGTGGCCAATGAGCAAGAGAAAGTGGTCAACATTAGTAGTCAGCTAGGAAATGCCAATTAAAACTACAACATGACACCACAATACAGGCACAAAAATGGCTAAAATTAAAAACAATAACAATGTTTAATATAGGTGAAGATGCAAAGCAATTGCAACTCTATTACTAATTTGGTAAGAGTGTAAAAAGGTATAATCATTCTGGAAAAGATCTGGCAGCTTCTTATGAAATGAAAACCATACACTACTAAGTATTTATTCAATAAAAATAAAAGCATATATTCACAAAAAGACTTATACAGGTATGTTCATATGCAGCTACGTGCACAACAACACACAGCTGTATGCACAATAACCATAACAATAAAAAAATAGAAAAGCAAAAGAATGCTAGTCAGCAATAAAAAAGAGCAAGCTACTGACAGATAACAAACATGAATAGTTCTCACAAATGTTGTGTCTAGTGAGAGAAGCCTTATACAAAAGAGTACATACTGAATAAGAGCATTTACAACAGTTCAATAACATGCAAAATGTATCTCTGGTGGAATAAAATAAACACGATAATTGCCTCTGGGTAGTGGGAGTAAACTTATATGCAGAGTACATCATGAGAAATGCTGGGCTGGAGGAAGCACAAGCTAGAATCAACATTGCCGGGAGAAATATCAATAACCTCAGATATGCAGATGACATCACCCTTATGGCAGAAAGTGAAGAGGAACTAAAAAGCCTCTTGAATGAAAGTGAAAGAGGAGGGTGAAAAAGTTGGCTTAAAGCTCAACATTCAGAAAACTAAGATCATGGCATCTGGTCCCATCACTTCATGGCAAATAGATGGGGAAACAGTGGAAGCAGTGTCAGACTTTATTTTTGGGGGCCCCAAAATCACTGCAGATGGTGATTGCAGCCATGAAATTTTAAAAGACGCTTACTCCTTGGAAGGAAAGTTATGACCAACCTAGATAGCATATTAAAAAGCAGAGACATTACTTTGCCAACAAAGGTCCATCTAGTCAAGGCTATGGTTTTTCCAGTGGTCATGTATGGATGTGAGAGTTGGACTGTGAAGAAAGCTGAGCGCCGAAAAATTGATGCTTTTGAATCGTGGTGTTGGAGAAGACTCTTGAGAGTCCCTTGGACTGCAAGGAGATGAAACCAGTCCATCCTAAAGGAGATCAGTCCTGGGTGTTCATTGGAAGGACTGATGCTGAAGCTGAAACTCCAATACTTTGGCTACTTCATGTGAAGAGTTGACTCACTGGAAAAGAGCCTGATGCTGGGAGGGATTGGGGGCAGGAGGAGAAGGGGACGACAGAGGATGAGATGGTTGGATGGCATCACCGACTCGATGGACATGAGTTTGAGTAAACTCTGGGAGTTGGTGATGGTCAGAGAGGCCTGGCATGCTGCAGTTCATGGGGTTGCAAAGAGTTGGACATGACTGAGCGACTGAACTGAACTGAACAGAAGTGGGAGTAAAAGTTAGTGAGGGAAAGGGAACTTTTTGGGATTAAGGTCTGCATTTTGATAAGGGTTTGTGTTACACAGATGTGTAGATTTATCAACTCTCTTTTCGTGTATCCTTTGAGATTTATGCATTACACTGTATACCAACTTGGACTTCCCTGGTGGCTCAGATGGTAAAGCATCTACCTACAACACGGGAGACTCGGGTTCAATGACTGGGTCAGGAAGATCCCCTGGAGAAGGAAATGGCAACCCACTCCAGTACTCTTGCTTGGAAAATCCCATGGGCTTAGATCTTCCCTGTAGCTCAGATGGTAAAGAATCTGCCTACAATGCAGGAGACCTGTGTTCAACCGCTGGGTCAGGAAGATCCTCTGGAGAAGGGAATGGCAATCCACTTCAGTATTCTTGCCTGGAGAATCCCATGGACAGAGGAGCCTGGCGGGCCACAGTCCGTGGGGTCCCAAGGAGTTGGACACGAGTGAGCAACTAACGCTGCTGCTACTGTATATAAACTTTACCAGGGTGGTGGGGACTCACGGTAAAACTCCTTCAACTTTGATGTATATGAGATAATTTTCATAAAATAAAATGTTAAAAGTAGACTGAGATTACTTCAAATTTCTATATTTTCTAAAATAACATCAACTCGTTAGATGAGTACCTACACATATTATAAAACCATGTACACGTGACTGATAGCATTTCTTTCAGCAACTGATTTGGTCACATCAGCCTTGCACATGGGGGCATAGATACCACTGCCTCTGTGTTTCATTTTTGTGCTTCTACCTGTGCGCCCATCTGCTGGATTCCCTTTGGTAACCTTAAGTTTGTCTTCTATATCTGGGAGTCTATTTCTGTTTTGTAAATAAAAGTCAACAGATAAGTGGATAAATAAGATATTGAATATCCATACAATGGACTATTATCTAGTCATACATAGGCATGAAGCACTTAATTTTTTTAATATACTTCAATATGGATGAACTTGAAAACATAAGTAAAAGGACCCAGTCACAAAAGGTCACATATCATTATTTAATTTATATAAAATGTCCAGAATAGCTTATACAGACAGAAATTTAGTGGTTGCCATGGGATTGGAGGGGGGGTGATTTGGGACTGACTGTTAATTTAAGATAGAACGTTCTTTCTGGGGTGATGGAAATATTTTCAAATTAGTGGTGATGGTTGCAGTCCATAGTGAATATACTAAGAATCACTGAACTGTACACTCTTAAATGGAAAGTTTTATGTTATGTGAATTATAGCTCAAAAAGAAAAACAAACAAAAAAGCATATTAAAGATTCTAAGAAGCACTGTTTGCCTTTCTTTAAACGAGATTTTTTTTACTCTTTTTCCATGTGAGACCTATTAGTATACCAGGAGACACTAGATGTTCACAAGAAACAGTGTGAGAGAAGCTGCTATCAACACAACATTTTAAAATTCATTCTAAGACGTGGCTGGTACCATCTTCTTGTTGAAAACTGCAGCAAGAAAGAGAGAAAAGGGAGGGGAGGGCTAGGGGCTTAAGGACAGACTTCACCAACCTCATCACTGTTCTAGAGCTGGTCATTTGTCCCATTCTGTAGAAGCAGAAAGCCAAATCCCAATTGAATTCTTTTATTAATAACAGATTTCTCTCCATTTTTATTATTATTGTTAGAAATGCTGTTGGATCATTGAGGTTAAATGTCAGGTTAAAAAGAATCTTCTCCTAACGCAAATAATTATTTTAAACAGAATAATTAAGGATAAACAAAACATCTTTCCAGAGCCTGATGTCTGATAGCACCATTTATTTTACTTTTAACTTGCTATTTACTAGAGTTCACCGGGAGAGGAACTTCCTGAAAGAGAACCAGAAATAACATAATTAACTAGATAATAACAACAACATGGTTCTGATGTACGAAAACACATAGAAAGAAGAACAGGAGGGGAGCTCACTCTGGACTTTTACCAAAATATTAACAATTTTTGCTATTCTGTTTTTCAAAACTGGCAACTCCCACACTATCAAGTATCTTTCCATTCAGACATTCAGAGTCCTGAAAACAGTAATTTAGTTGTATGCTTGCTTCAGAGAGCAGCCTACACATCTATTAGGCCACATGCAAAACTCAGCATCAGAGGGTTGAATATAAACCACAGAACAGAAGACAAGAGTGAAAACAGAACTGGCATTTTGTGAAATGCCTTTAATGGACTCCTACACCTATTTTCAAATTCACATGTTGTATTCAGAACTATTTCCTAAGCAATGCCAAGAATTTACTTTCACTTTTTAAAAATACTTCAAAGATAGTCATCAGAATGATTTTCAGGAAGTGATAATATTATAAAGTTATTTCAAATTATTCCTAAATTTAGCTGCTAGGAAAAGGTTAACCTTATCCAAGAGTATTTAAAAATCAATTACTGTGAACATGAAACATAAACTCATTTATCATTACTTGGATACCGTAAAAAGGACTGGAAAACCTAAAGAGGAAACTACACTAGAAGCTAAACAACCACTAGACCAGCTGCTCTGAAGTATATTCCCTTAAGCACGTACTCGATCTTGTCTCTTGTTAAAGTGGACAGACTGACAGGCTGTGAAAAGCCTCACTCTCACAGAAAAACAGTTTTCTCTTATTAGCAAAGACACAGTATTACAAAATGGCTTTAAAAATTATTATTTAAGAAAAAGAGAGAAAAGTATTTCTTTTTAAATTTATTTGTTTATTTATTTTACTTTACAATATTGTATTGGTTTTGCCATACATTGACTTGAATCCTCCATGGGTGTACATGTGTCCCCCATCCTGATTCTGCTTTTATCCACTGAGCAGTAAGACCTCATTTACAGAAACGATTTTATAGAGCAATAGACCTCATTTATCTTCCAGAATTATTGTTAAAAACTTAGGCATGAGAAAGTACCCCCACATAATGACCTACTGCTCTGTCCTTGTTGTTTGGCGCTCAGTCTTTGGGGCAAATATTTTCTTTAATGACAGAAATAAGGTTATATTTGTCAAGACAGAGGAATCTCTTTGCCAATAATTTTTTAACACTAACAGACAAAATTATAACAAGACAATTTCAAAATTCATAACTTATACAGCACAGTGGCAACTTTTACTAGAATCTGCTCTAAAAATATGACTTTACCAATCTTTTTATTTCTGAGCAGCCAATTTACCGTGTTCCTGAGCACATGGATTTGAGTAAGAATAAGAAAGAGAATGGAGCTTAAAAGAACTCCTCTTCCTTAGGGATACATTTTTAAAGTACCTACATTGATTTCTGGGCACATATCCTACTAGGGCTGAATTTATCTATCTAGAATATGTAAACTGTCCAGAGAAGACAGACAAGTTAAATAATTAAAGAGCTATGAAATGGATGAATCACAGGTAAAGTGTGGGGATTTTTTAGTTTTTTTATTTGGTTGGTTTTTTGTCATTTGTTTGCTCTTTGCCTAAAGGAAAGAACTACTTTTAAACAAACATATACCATTTTCAATTATATAAAAAATTATACAAAAAAACATTTGAAGTTATGCAAAGTGTTACACACATATATATACACCAGAAAACCTTTAATCACCTCACTTGAATAGACTTTAATCAAGTCTATTCTCTTCAACTATGTTCCCAAAAAATTATAGAGTCACCATTTTTTAGTCATTATTTTTTGAAAGATCTAAGAAATAAAATAAGAAATTTACTGTCATGTATCATTAATACACTGACTTGCCCCTATGATATGAAGATGAACTGAACAATCTCTTGACAATGTTTCTACTCTCTTGATTCTACTTGATTTCTACTCTCTTGATTAAGAAGGCACTTAATCAATCACTCTCCTATCTGAAGGCACTGATATCTGCTACCTCCAGGAAAGAAAGGAACAAAGTGATGGGCAAGATAATAAATTTTTCCAGGATCTCTGATAATAAAATATACATCTGTTCCTACACTCTCAAGTGTTTGTACAGATGTGCAGACACATAAATACATATGTAGATTTGGAAATAGCCTCAAACTTAAAGGCAATAATACTTTCTCTCTCTTGTCCATACCTGTCTACTTGTGCACATATTAATACATGCATTTTACTAATGTCAATGCTAGTAAAATACCTTATAAAGATTCAAAGATTTTTGTTATTCATTCAATAAGTATTTATTGAGCACTGGTTATGTGCCATGACAGTGAAGCTGACTAGACCATCTCTCATCCTCAAAGAGATACAAAAGCTTTTAAACAAGTAAATTCAGCAGATTGTTAGAGATATCTGGTGAAGGTCAGAGGGTAGAGCGTTGAGGAAGCAGCAAAGAGGTCTATGAAGGCAGGGACCACAGAGGAGCAGAGAGGAGGGATCACAAGGGCTCAGTAGAGGAGGTGAGTCAGGACAGAGGCCTTAAAAAATGGCAGGATGTCTGCCCAGCAAACAGAGCCAGAAGGAATTCCAAGCACTATAAACAAGGTCTAAAGTTGCTGGGATTTTGGAACAGTGTGTGGGCTGCCATGATTGGTGCATGGATATGTATGTGTGTATGTAGAGGGAGTAGGTGACTGGAAAGGAATTGAAGGAAGCTGGGAAGAAACAGGAATTAGGGACAGATGGGGCTAAGCAGAGAAGGGCTTTTTAAAAGTGAAGTTTATTTTGTCTGTAATAGAAACCAGTTCAAGCTGCCTCAGGCTGTTAAGTGGAGTTTAATGAATGGCTATAGAGCCAGGTTTGGATTATGGCTTTGCAACTCCTTATGTGTCACCCTGGGCAGGTTACCTGCCGTCTCTGTACCTTAGCTTCTCTATCAACAAAATGAGAATAACTATAGTAGGATTTTTGTTCAGATCAAAAGAGTTAATACCTGCAACACATCTGGCACACAGCAAGTGTTTGATAGATGTTAGCTATTCTTAATTGTTTCTTAGAGCCCAAGAATTATCTGAGCCTGATGGGAAGAAAACCTAAAATAAGAGCTTGGAAAGCTCTGACACCTCAAGCAGCATTCCATCTCTCTCCTCCTATTTCTGCATGATTTTCCTTGGAGCCACTGTGGAAAAGAGCTGCTCAGAGCTCCCGAAAGTTTATATCTTGCCTTGACTGAGCTCATGAAGAGTTGGACTGTGATTGATGAGTCTTAATTCTAAATTCCTATACTAGTAAATTTGATTGACTCAGCTTGGCTTTAAAATTGGGAAAGGAGTACCACAAGACTTTATATTGTCACCTTTCTTATTTAACTTATATGCAGAGTACATCATGCAAAATGCCAGGCTGGATGAAGTACAAGCTGGAATCAAGATTGCCAGGAGAAATATCAACAACCTCAGATACACAGATGATACCATGCAAATAGCAGAAAGTTAAAAGGAACTAAAGAGCCTCTTGATGGTAAAAGAGGAGAGTGGAAAAGCTGGTCTGAAACTCAACATTAAAAAAACTAAGATCATGGCATCCAATCCCATCACTTCATGGCAAATGGAAATGGGGAAAGTGGAAGCAATGACTGATTTTATTTTCTTGGTCTCCAAAATCATTGCAGATGGTGACTGCAACCAGGAAATTAAGACGCTTGCTCCTTGGAAGGAAAGCTACAACAAACCTAGAGAGCACATTAAAAAGTAGAGACATCACTTTGCTGACAAAGGCCCATATAGCCAAAGATATGTTTTTTTGTTTTTTTTTTTCCAGTGGTCATGGACAGATGTGAGAGCTGGACCATAAAGAAGATTGAGCACCAAAGAACTGATGATTTCAAACTGTGGTGCTGGAGAAGACTATTAAGAGTCCCTCAGACTGCAAGGAGATCAAACCAGTCAATCCTAAAAAAAAAAAAATCAGTCCTGAGTATTCACTGGAAGGACTAATACTGAAGCTGAAGCTCCAATACTTTGGCCACTTGACGCAAAAAAACCCGATTCATTGGAAAAGACCCTGATGCTGGGAAAGATTGAGGACCAAAGGAGAAGCGGGTGGCAGAGGATGAGATGGTTAGATAGCATCACTGACTCAATGGACATGAATTTCAGCAAATTCCAGGAGATAGTGACGGACAGGAAAGCCTAGCATGCTGCAGTCCATGGAGTCACAAAGAGTCAGACACAACTTAGTGACTAAACAACAACAACAACAGCAACAGTTTGGCTTGTGTACCCCATGGTTTAATCTGAGGCCAAAGTGATAGGGTAAAAACAATGCCACAGTAACCTATCTCCCGAGAATGGCATGAAGAAAGGCAAAGGAGTCACTCATCTCGATTTCCAACCATTTTCAGGTCTGAACCATAGAGAAAGCTAAGTGCAATGAGCATCTTCAGAGCTTTTACAGCTGCTGATGAATTACTTAAGGAATTTGGTGGTCTTTTGCCTTACATCCTCCTTAAACGTTTCCAATTTGCATAGCCCTAAAGGTCCGTCTAGTCAAGGCTATGGTTTTTCCAGTGGTCATGTATGGATGTGAGAGTTGGACTGTGAAGAAAGCTGAGTGCCGAAAAATGATGCTTTTGAACTGTGGTGTTGGAGAAGACTCTTGAGAGTCCCTTGGCCTGCAAGGAGATGCAACCAGTCCATCCTAAAGGAGATCAGTCCTGGGTGTTCATTGGAAGGACTGATGCTAAAGCTGAAATTCCAATACTTTGGACACCTCATGCGAAGAGTTGACTCATTGGAAAAGACCCTGATGCTGGGAGGGATTGGGGGTATGAGGAGAAGTGGACGATAGAGGATGAGGTGGCTGGATGGCATCACCGACTCGATGGACATGAGATTGAGTAAACTCCAGGAGTTGGTGATGGACAGGGAGGCCTGGCATGCTGCAATTCATGGGGTCGCAAAGAGTCGGACACGACTGAGCGACTGAACTGAACTCCTTTCAAGAATCTGGAAACAACCAATTGTGGTATATCACTATAAAAATGTAGTATATCCATACAATAGAATTATGACTTAGAAAAAGGAATGAAGTACTGATACATGCTACAACATAAATGAACCTTGAAAATATCAAGCTAAGTTAAAGAAGTCAGATACAAAGCCATATATTGTACTTGAAATGTCTACTTGAAATGTTTAAAATAGGCACATCTATAGGGACAGAAGGCTGAGCACTGAAGAATTGATGCTTTTGAATTGTGATGCTGGAGAAGACTCTTGAGAGTCCTCTGGACAGCAAGGATATCAAACCAGTCAATCCTAAAGGAAATCAACTCTGAATATTCATTAGAAGGACTAATGCTGTAGCTGAAGCTCCAATCCTTTGGCCACCTGATGTGAAGAGCTGACTCACTGGAAAAGACCCTAATGCTAGGAATGCCTGAGGGCAAGAGGAGAAGGGGTGACAGAGGATGCAATGGTTGGATGGCATCACTGACTCAACGGACACAAGTCTGAGCAAACTCGGGGAGGTCGTGATGGAGAGGGAACGCTGGCATGCTGCAATCCACGGGTTCACAAAGAATCAGACACAATTTAGCAACTGAATAACAACAAACAACAACAGAGAGACAGACAGTAGATTAGTGGTTGTCAGGGACAGAAGGGAAGAAAGGATGGTGAGTGAGTGCTAATGGGAATGGGATTTCCTTTGCAGGTGATAAAATATTCTGCCATTAGATATAGGTGTTAGTTGCACAACTTTGTGAATATACTAGAAATCACTGAAAAGTAAACTTCAAATGGTAAATTTAAAGGATGTGAGTTACATTTTTAAAAAAGTATCTGAGACTGGGTATGATGTCAGAACGCCTGGTTTTAGTTTTCATACCCACACTCTTATTCAGAGCCACCGCTTGCCCTTCCTAAGCCCTGCCTCCTTACATGAGGGCAGGGGCTGAGGCAGGCTCCACCCAAGGGGCATCTCAGATCTAAGTTCTATGGGTAAGAAATTGGGCTCATTCCCACTTCAAATTAAAGTCAACCTCCCTCTTTCAATCTTCTGCCACTTGAACTGTCTTCTCATTCTGTTTCCTATTTCAAAGAAAGAATTTCTGATTATTTTTTTAATTTTTTAATTTTTTGATTATTTTTTAAAAAATACCTATTTTGAGCATATATACAATACATGGCAGTTGAATGGATAATCTCACTTAACACACCTAACAACTTTGTGAACTGGTCTTTCCTATCAATCTCACTTTACAAATGCAGACACTGGAGCTCAGGGGACGAAAGGACACGGTCCAGGGCAGCAAGAAGCAGAGCGAGGCATGGAGCCAGAGCTGCCTAACTCCAGAGGTCACATTATGACCCCTGCACTGAGATGCCTTTCTCCCCTAGCTCTTCCACTTGACCCAAATCTCATGCTCCTCAACATTTTCTCTAGCAATTTGTCAACTAATTCAGCAGTTATATTCATCATGCCCATTACTCTTGTAAGTGATTTTCTGTAGTGATTTGTGAATTGAGAAATAACCCTAAATTCTTTGTCATATGTCAAATGTGAACCATATAATAGTATTTCTTAATGAAGCTAATGCTGGCATACCCTAATGGGATGAATAAAGAACAAACTTAGGCTAATACCCCATAAAGAGGAAAGATGAATGACAACTTCATCTCTTGTCAACTATGTTCCTTGTACCATTTACCACAGTGGTGGTAGTGGTGGTGGTTTAGTTGTTAAGTCACATACAGCTCTTATGACCCCATGGATTATAACCCACCAGGCTCCTTTGTCCCTGGGATTTCCCAGAGGCAAGAATACTGGAGTGGGTCTCCATTTCCTTCTCCAGATCTTCCCAACCCAGGAATCAAACCCATGTCTTCTGCATTGCAGGTGGATTCTTTTCAGACTGAGCCACGAAGACTACAGTAATTTGTTTAATTAAACTAAAGTCTTCTTGTCAATTATATTATAGCTCATTTACCATACCCCAAAAAAGGTCATGCTTCCAGTCCCTCAATGTGTTTAAAATTTCTTATGTATGTTACAAAATATTTCTCTGTAAAGGGACAGAAAAAATAAATTTAACAAGATCATCTGAGTAGTTAAACTTGATTGCAGCTAGTAAACAAATATCACAATATATAGGACGGTACTTAATGAAGTTGTTAGTGGCTGTCCCTTCTTTACAGATATTACAGCCTAAATATTTGCATGTATTTATAACATGTGTATGTCTCAAACTCACACAGATATGACATCCAAAACTGAACTGCAGCTAATGTCCAAGGATGCAGGGGTCTTGGTGATAATTACTAAATTTGTAAAAAGATCTACTTAGTTTTGAAGGGAAGGATAACCAAAAATTAGCTCACATGGACCCTATATTTTTATTCTTAGTGACAATGAAACAAAGCAGTAACAAAAACTTGTGTTCTGGAAATGAAAGATACAATCTACATCTACTGGTAAAGTACACATTTTTATTAAGTAGTGATTAATATAAGATGGCATCACTGACTCGATGGACATGAGTTTGAGTAAACTCTGGGAGTTGGTGATGGACAGGGAGGCCTGGCATGCTACAATTCATGGGGTCGCAAAGAGTCAGACACGACTGAGCGACTGAACTGAACTGAATATAAGATTTACTAAAACTTGAAGTCTTAAAATATTTACTTTGTTTTTTAAATTTATCCCTATTCATCTAGAGTGCCATATCACTCTGGGAATAAAATTATTAAGTTCTAAAGTTCTAATACCATGCTTTAAAGATAATACTGAAAATATTACATTTTTATGGTACTTGCTTAATCTCTATTAGAACATGATATGATTGACTGAATCCAAGAACACATCTTGGATCTGATCACTACATTTTCTCCCCAAATTTATACTTCATCAAATCTTGTCATTCTAGAATGGGTCTTACCAAAAAGTAAATTAAAAGCATAGGAAATTATAAAAGCTTAAATGAAAAACTGCTAAGATGGCTGATATATTAGCTGAAAATAATTATCTAGGAATTACAAAGCAATTTATGCAGAGTCTAACAAAAGTTTAATTTATGCAGCGTCTAACAATCTGAAGTGTGGCTGCTACTCATCAGAACTGCAAACCTGATTCTCAGGTTTTAGAAAGCCAGAACACCAAAAACTAAGCAATATGCTTTTAGAGCCAGAATACTAAGTATTGAGAAAAATGAATTTCAGTGTCTGGACAAGGAACAATTTTGTATGAAAGGATATTCAAATAGCCTTTCATTGAGCAATCACAATGAGCCTTGAAGATTTACATGATTGAGCTGGAATTCAGTGCCAAAGACAAGAGGGAAGCATTTTTTTCTGGGATACACAAAGAGATATCCATAATTAAACATCAGTCCTCCCTAGGGCAGCATGTTTTCTTATATTGACAAGCAAAATGAGGTATTTCAAATCATGCATTACTGGCATACAGTCAGCTTTTGTGTAGCTATTGTTTTCATGTATTTCTGGCTATTAGGCATTTGTCTATTTTTGGTCAGTGAGACATACATTTTAAAGAATTCTGGTTTTACACAGAAGCATATGTAGTTATGCTAGAGGGATTACATTTATACAACAATATCTTAAGAGTAATTATGGCCTTATTTTGGCTGGTAATACACACATATTATATTCAAAAGAGAGTGAGTATAACTTTAGTGTAATCAGTACAATTAAAATTAACTATAAGCAGAAAAAAGGGCTTCTCAGGTGGCTCGGTGGTTAAGAGTCCATCTGCTAATACAGGAGACGCAGGTTCGATCCCTGGATCAGAAAGACCCCCTGGAGAAGGAAATAGCAACGCGCTCCAGCATCCCTGCCTGGAAAATCCCATGGACAGAGGAGCCCAGTACGCTGTAACCCATGAGGTCACAAAGAGTTGGACACGACTGAGCACACACATGCATACACACACATTTAACTAGTTGTGATAAGGTAAAGTAAAACATATAGTTGGGCCTAGAAAAGTACTTCTGGAATGTTTTTTTCCACTTATGCATATATGTGCTCAGTCACTCAGTCGTGTTTTGGCAGGCGGTTCTTTAGCAGCTAAGCTTATCACACACTAATTCCATGATACATTGGAAAAATGCAAATAAGTAATATTTGCTTAAAATTTCATCAGTTAAAAGTGTTAGTCACTGTCCATGGAATTCTCCAGGCAAGAATACTGGAGTGGGTTGCCATTCCCTTCTCCAGGAGATCTTCCCAACCCAGGGATCAAACCTGGGTCTCTTGCACTGCAGGTGGTTTCTTTACTGACTGAGCCACCTTAAGTCAGAGCCTAATGATAGATTATGTATTCAATAATTCTTTTGTTCTAGATCAAAGACTGCCACATTATTTCAGTCTGATTCCTATAGCTACAAAACTATAAAAAAGCAGAAATTGTTACATTTTACCTTCTATAAGACTGTTCTTTTATTTTCTAATCTATACCCTATTCAAATCTTTTCCATTCTATTTAAATTGTAAAGACTATATTATACTTAAATACCAAAAATGTAATGTGCTTTTGTTTCCAAAATGATTATTTATCTAAAAAGACATTTAATCTTCTGTTTTCTATTATGTTATTTTTTTTTTTTAATTTTTTTATTAGTTGGAGGCTAATTACTTCACAACATTTCAGTGGGTTTTGTCATACATTGATATGAATCAGCCATAGATTTACACTTATTCCCCATCCCGATCCCCCCTCCCACCTCCCTCTTCACCCGACTCCTCTGGGTCTTCCCAGTGCACCAGGCCCGAGCACTTGTCTCATGCATCCCACCTGGGCTGGTGATCTGTTTCACCATAGATAGTATACATGCTGTTCTTTTGAAACATCCCACCCTCACATTCTCCCACAGAGTTCAAAAGTCTGTTCTGTATTTCTGTGTCTCTTTTTCTGTTATTTCTGTCTTTGTGCCAGTACCATACTGTCTTGATGACTGTGGCTTTGTAGTAGAGTCTGAAGTCAGGCAGGTTGATTCCTCCAGTTCCATTCTTCTTTCTCAAGATTACTTTGGCTATTCGAGGTTTTTTGTATTTCCATACAAATTGTGAAATTCTTTGGTCTAGTTCTGTGAAAAATACCGTTGGTAGCTTGATAGGGATTGCATTGAATCTATAGATTGCTTTGGGTAGAATAGCCATTTTGACAATATTGATTCTTCCAATCCATGAACACGGTATGTTTCTCCATCTGTTTGTGTCCTCTTTGATTTCTTTCATCAGTGTTTTATAGTTTTCTATGTATAGGTCTTTTGTTTCTTTAGGTAGATATACTCCTAAGTATTTTATTCTTTTTGTTGCAATGGTGAATGGTATTGTTTCCTTAATTTCTCTTTCTGTTTTTTCATTGTTAGTATATAGGAATGCAAGGGATTTCTGTGTGTTAATTTTATATCCTGCAACTTTACTATATTCATTGATTAGTTCTAGTAATTTTCTGGTAGAGTCTTTAGGGTTTTCTATGTAGAGGATCATGTCATCTGCAAACAGTGAGAGTTTCACTTCTTCTTTTCCTATCTGGATTCCTTTTACTTCTTTTTCTGCTCTGATTGCTGTGGCCAAAACTTCCAACACTATGTTGAACAGTAGTGGTGACAGTGGGCACCCTTGTCTTGTTCCTGATTTCAGGGGGAATGCTTTCAATTTTTCACCATTGAGGGTGATGCTTGCTGTGGGTTTGTCATATATGGCTTTTATAATGTTGAGGTATGTTCCTTCTATTCCTGCTTTTTGGAGAGTTTTAATCATAAATGAGTGTTGAATTTTGTCAAAGGCTTTCTCTGCATCTATTGAGATAATCATATGGTTTTTATCTTTCAATTTGTTAATGTGGTGTATTACGTTGATTGATTTGCGGATATTGAAGAATCCTTGCATTCCTGGGATAAAGCCCACTTGGTCGTGGTGTATGATTTTTTTAATATGTTGTTGGATTCTGTTTGCTAGAATTTTGTTAAGGATTTTTGCATCTATGTTCATCAGTGATATTGGCCTGTAGTTTTCTTTTTTTTGTGGCATCTTTGTCTGGTTTTGGAATTAGGGTGATGGTGGCCTCATAGAATGAGTTTGGAAGTTTACCTTCTTCTGCAATTTTCTGGAAGAGTTTGAGTAAGGTAGGTGTTAGCTCTTCTCTAAATTTTTGGTAGAATTCAGCTGTGAAGCCATCTGGTCCTGGGCTTTTGTTTGCTGGAAGATTTTTGATTACACTTTCGATTTCCTTGCCTGTGATGGGTCTGTTAAGATCTTCTATTTCTTCCTGGTTCAGTTTTGGAAAGTTATACTTTTCTAAGAATTTGTCCATTTCATCCAAGTTGTCCATTTTATTGGCATAGAGCTGCTGGTAGTAGTCTCTTATGATCCTTTGTATTTCAGTGTTGTCTGTTGTGATCTCTCCATTTTCATTTCTAATTTTGTTAATTTGGTTCTTCTCTCTTTGCTTCTTAATGAGTCTTGCTAATGGTTTGTCAATTTTGTTTATTTTTTCAAAAAACCAGCTTTTAGCTTTGTTGATTTTTGCTATGGTCTCTTTAGTTTCTTTTGCATTTATTTCTGCCCTGATTTTTAAGATTTCTTTCCTTCTGCTAACCCTGGGGTTCTTCATTTCTTCCTTCTCTAATTGCTTTAGGTGTAGAGTTAGGTTATTTATTTGGCTTTTTTCTTGTTTCTTGATGTAAGCCTGTAATGCTATGAACTTTCCCCTTAGCACTGCTTTTACAGTGTCCCATAGGTTTTGGGTTGTTGTGTTTTCATTTTCATTCATTTCTATACATATTTTGATTTCTTTTTTGATTTCTTCTATGATTTGTTGGTTATTCAGAAGTGTGTTATTTAGCCTCCATGTGTTTGAATTTTTAACAATTTTTTTCCTGTAATTGAGATCTAATCTTACTGCACTGTGGTCAGAAAAGATGACTGGAATGATTTCAATTTTTTTGAATTTTCCAAGACCAGATTTATGGCCCAGGATGTGATCTATTCTGGAGAAGGTTCCGTGTGCACTTGAGAAAAAGGTGAAGTTGATTGTTTTGGGGGGAAATGTCCTATAGATATCAATTAGGTCTAGCTGGTCCATTGTGTCATTTAAAGTTTGTGTTTCCTTGTTAATTTTCTGTGTAGTTGATCTATCCATAGTTGTGAGTGGGGTATTAAAGTCTCCCACTATTATTGTGTTACTATTAATTTCCTCTTTCATACTCGTTAGTGTTTGCCGTACATATTGCGGTGCTCCTATGTTGGGTGCATATATATTTATAATTGTTATATCTTCTTCTTGGATTGATCCTTTGATCATTATGTAGTGTCCTTCTTTGTCTCTTTTCACAGCTTTTATTTGAAAGTCTATTTTATCTGATATGAGTATTGCGACTCCTGCTTTCTTTTGGTCTCCGTTTGCATGAAATATTTTTTTCCAGCCCTTCACTTTCAGTCTGTATGTGTCTCTTGTTTTGAGGT
Source organism: Cervus elaphus (assembly GCF_910594005.1). NCBI lineage: Eukaryota > Metazoa > Chordata > Mammalia > Artiodactyla > Cervidae > Cervus > Cervus elaphus. The sequence goes on from NC_057832.1 coordinate 53,649,222, forward strand.
GGGTCTCTTGTAGACAGCATATATAGGGGTCTTGTTTTTGTATCCATTCAGCCAATCTTTGTCTTTTGGTTGGGGCATTCAACCCATTTACATTTAAGGTAATTATTGATAGGTGTGGTCCCGTTGCCATTTACTTTGTTGTTTTGGGTTCACGTTTATACAACCTTTCTGCATTTCCTGTCTAGAGAAGATCCTTTAGCATTTGTTGAAGAGCTGGTTTGGTAGTGCTGAATTCTCTCAGCTTTTGCTTATCTGTAAAGCTTTTGAGTTCTCCTTCATATCTGAATGAGATCCTTGCTGGATACAGTAATCTAGGTTGTAGGTTATTCTCTTTCATTACTTTCAGGACGTCCTGCCATTCCCTTCTGGCCTGGAGGGTTTCTATTGATAGATCAGCTGTTATCCTTATGGGAATCCCTTTGTGTGTTATTTGTTGTTTTTCCCTTGCTGCTTTTAATATTTGTTCTTTGTGTTTGATCTTTGTTAGTTTGATTAATATGTGTCTTGGGGTGTTTCGCCTTGGGTTTATCCTGTTTGGAACTCTCTGGGTTTCTTGGACTTGGGTGGCTATTTCCTTCCCCATTTTAGGGAAGTTTTCAGCTATTATCTCCTCGAGTATTTTCTCATGGCCTTTCTTTTTGTCTTCTTCTTCTGGAACTCCTATGATTCGAATGTTGGGGCGTTTCACATTGTCCCAGAGGTCCCTGAGGTTGTCCTCATTTCTTTTGATCCTTTTTTCTTTTTTCCTCTCTGCTTCATTTATTTCCACCATTTTATCTTCTATCTCACTTATCCTATCTTCTGCCTCCGTTATTCTACTCTTGGTTCCCTCCAAAGTGTTTTTGATCTCATTCATTGCATTATTCATTTTTAATTGACTCTTTTTTATTTCTTCTAGGTCTTTATTAAACAATTCTTGTATCTTTTCAATCTTTGTTTCCAAGCTATTTATCTGTAACTCCATTTTGTTTTCAAGATTTTGGATCATTTTTATTATCATTATTCTAAATTCTTTTTCAGGTAGATTCCCTATCTCCTCCTCTTTTGTTTGACTTGGTGGGCATTTTTCTTGTTCCTTTACCTGTTGGGTATTTCTTTGCCTTTTCATCTTGTTTAGATTGCTGTGTCTGGAGTGGACTTTCTGTATTCTGGAGGTCTGTGGTTCCTTTTTATTGTGGAGGATTTACCCAGTGGGTGGGGTTGGACATTTGGCTTGTCAAGGTTTCCTGGTTAGGGAAGCTTGCGTCAGTGTACTGGTGCGTGGAACTTGATTTCTTCTCTTTGGAGAGCAATGGAGTGCCCAGTAATGAGTTTTGAGTTGGGTCTATGTGTTAGGTGTGACCTTGGGTAGCCTGTATGTTGACATTCAGGGCTATGTTCCTGTGTTGCTGGAGAATTTGCGTGGTATGTCTTGCTCTAAAACTTATTGGCTCTTGGGTGGTGGTTGGTTTCAGTGTAGGTATGGAGGCTTTTGGACGGTCACTTATCACTTAAAGTTCCATGTAGTCAGGAGTTTTCTGGTGTTCTCAGGTTTTGGGCTTAAGTTTCCTGCCTCTGGATTTCAGTTTTATTCTTCCTGTAGTCTCAGGACTTCTCCAACTATACAGCTCTGATAATTAAACTTCTAGGTTAATGGCGAAAAGATTCTCCCCCGTTAGGGACACCCAGAGAGGTTCACAGAGTTACATGAACAGGAGAAAAGGGAGGAGGGAGATAGAGATGAGTAGGAGGAGAAAAAGGGGGACTCAAGAGGAGAGAGACAGATCTACGCAGCTGTCTGTTCCCAGAGTGTTCTCGTATCTCAGACACCTACAAGGATTCACAGAATTGGATGGGGAAGAGAAGGGGAAAAGAGGAAATAGAGGTGTTCTGAGGTAGAAAACAGAGAGTCAAGATTGGGAGGGAATAATCTTCGGTTTTAAGATAGGGCTTCTCTTTTTTTTTTTTTTTTTGTAAGGTTATAGTGTAGTGAAGATGAAAATGAAGAGTAGTAGAGGAGTACTAGAGGACTTTAAAAGAAATAAGAGAAAAAGAAAAATAGAAAATAGAAGAGAAAAAGGAAAGAAAAAAAAAAAGAAGAAAAAGGAGAAGAAAAAAAAAGAAAAAGAAAAAAAAAAAAAAAAGAAAGAAAAAAAAAATTTTTTTTTTTCCCCTAATTAAAAAAAATCGTAAAAATCTATGAAAATGAAAGTTAAGGAGTAATGGGGGAGTAATAGGGAATTTTAAAGGAAAATAAAAGAGAAAAAATAAAAAAGAAAAATATAAAAAGAAAAAAAAAATTTTTTTTTTTTTCCTTACTTAGAAAAAACAGAAAAATAAAAAAAAAAGTAAAAATATGTCTAGGAATTTCTCTGGAGCTGTTGCGGTCAGTGTGGGTTCGGCTCAGTTTCAGATAGCTCCTCGTTCCAGCTTGCACTTCTCGATATCTACAGGGCCCTTCCGGTGAAGTCGGTGTTTTCTTCAGGGATTTTAATCTGTTGCACCAGTCCCTTCTGAAGCGGTTCCCTTTGTTTATTTGGCTTCTGTTTGCCGGTCTCTTCAGAGGCTCATTTCCGCCCTGACACAGGCGGCCGGAGGCGGACTCTTATTCAGGTAGCTAGTTCCGTTGCGCTGCTGGGAGGGGCTGACGCTGCGGGGCGGGGCTGGCGCTGCGGGGCGGGGCTGACGCTGCGGGGCGGGGCTGGCGCTGCGGGGCGGGGCTGACGCTGCGGGGAGGGGCTGGCCCTGCGGGGGCGGGGCTGACGCTGCGGGGAGGGGCTGGCCCTGCGGGGGCGGGCTGGCGCTGCGGGAAGGGGCTGACGCTGCTTTCTCCGTCTGCGCTGCTCAGGCTCCCGGCTGTTCTATATGGAGCGCGCCCCGCGCTGCGCGAGGTTCCAGCCCTCGGGTGTTACACAAAAGCGCGGAAGGAAAAGCTGCGCCTGCTCTCTGTGCCTTCCCCGTCAGAGCGGTCCAGGCAGCCAGGGGCTTGGTGGGCGCGCTATCCCCAGGTGTGGCGCACCCACTCCCTTCCGCGGACCCAGTCTCAGTTTCCGCTGGCGCCAGGCGGGTGCGCGCGCCTTCCGCCCTCCGCGTCCCCAGCCCCAGTCCCCGCCCCGCGCCGGTCGGGTGCCTGCGCCCTGTGTCTCGCCGCGACCTTCCCCTCCCCCCTGCCTCCTGCCTCCGGCGGGGCTGGGCCGGTCCGCAGCCTGCGAGCTCTTCTCGGGACTTTCCCCGTCCCTTTGTTCTGCGAACGGCCGGCAGTGTGTTCCGGCCGGTCAATTTTCTCTCTCTCCTTTGGTCTCCCACAGTTCAAGTTGGCACCTCACAGAAGCTCCCCCCGATTGTCCTCAGGGCACTCAGGCCCGGACCCTAGCCCAAGCAAGGCCGCCTAAGACTCCCTTCCCAGGACGGGTCTCCGTCCTTAGCTCTTTTGTCTCACTTTTTATCTTTTATATTTTGTCCTACCTCCTTTCGAAGACAATGGTCTGCTTTTCTGGGCGCCTGATGACCTCAGCTAGCGATCAGAAGTTGTTTTGTGAAGTTTGCTCTGCATTCGGTTATTCTTTTGATGAATTTGTAGGAGAGAAAGTGGTCTCCCGGTCCTACTCCTCCGCCATCTTGGCTCCTCCCCCTGTTTTCTATTATGTTATTTATAAAGATTAACTGTTTAATAATATTCAAGTCATTTTATTAAATTTTGTTTTTAAGGTAACTTACCACTATCACATAAACACACAAAAAAATTGTTTGGATATTACTGGAACTTAAAAAAAGACCTCAATTACCCATCCATCCACATAAAAATCATGTCCTATAAAAACGCCAAGTGACCAGTGGGAGACCTGAGCATTTGATTATGGAGATCAAACTACCATCAATGGACTTCAAGTTCAGAAGTCTCTTCAGCCTCTATATCATAGGCTGGAGGTCATGGGAAGACTACATGCCACTTAACCAAACCAAAATACATTCTAATTCAAGTGAAACTGCCTTTTTACAAGCTTTTTGAAAGCTTGTAAGCTTTCAAAGTCATCATGGAAAATACCTTAAGGCTAAGGTGTCTTTAAACCATTTCTAAAAATTTTCAATTTTTATTTTGTTTGGCTTACTAGCTAAAATCTGAGGCATATGATACATGCATTGTATATATTCTTTCAATATATGTTTACAATATACTTATAAATGATACTTAATGACTCTTCTCATTTCAAGTCTCCATCATGGCAAATGATGGTTACTTCATTCAGCCAAGTTCTCTCAAATCATGTGGAGCTATAATCCTCAGATTAATGCCACCTGAGAACTGTTTCTCTGTGTGTGTGCTTCCTCCCTGCCCCACCCCAGTCCAGCCAAAGGAAGTACATAAAAGTCCTGGGCTGAGAACAGCAGCTGCTTCAGGTATCAAGATTTATAATTTGGGGATACCTAGTTTTACTTCCAGAGAAGGCAATGGCACCCCACTCCAGTACTCTCGCCTGGAAAATCCCATGGATGGAGGAGCCTGGTAGGCTGCGGTCCATGGGGTCACTAAGAGTTGGACACGACTGAGCGACTTCCCTTTCACTTTTCACTTTCATGCATTGGAGAAGGAAATGGCAACCCACTCCAGTGTTCTTGCCTGGAGAATCCCAGGGACGGGGGAGCCTGGTGGGCTTCCATCTATGGGGTCGCACAGAGTTGGACACAACTGAAGTGACTTAGCAGCAGCAGCAGCAGTTTTACTTCAATGGTGAAGGGCAGGGAAGCCTGGCATGCTGCAGTCCATGGGGTCGCAAAAAGCTGGACACAACTGAGTGACTGAACAACAAGTTTTACTAAATATTTTCTATGTGGTGAGGGCTTTATCACCTCCTTTCATCCTTGCCACTGCTCAACACCTTAGGAAAGCAGGTGTCACTGTCATCAGCATTTCATAGATGAGGAAACTAAGCTTAGTAAGCAACGTGGCTGAGGCACATGACTAATGAAGGCTGGGGTCTGGATCTGTGAGCAGGTCTGGCTGACTGCATGCATGGTGCACAGCCTTACCCTGACCACACCCCCCACATATGCTCCTTCTGGTCCAGCCTTGGCCGATGTCAGTGTGCACCTGGACTCCTTCCATGCCTTGTCACATCAGACCTTTAACCACTGAACAGTCTCTTTGCACCCACTCCTGGACCTGACAGTTTGTTCTCCATGCTGACAACAGAATGATCCCTTTAAAATGGAAGTCTGTTCAAGTCACTCGTCAGCTGAGACTCCCAAAGCACCCTCTGGTCCTGAATGCTCTGGCCGTGGTCTCCTATCTGGACTTATCTCTCTCCCTCTGGGTTTCAAGTCAGTCACTCCAAGGTTTTCTTTTCATCCCTAGAACACAGCCAGCCTCTGAGGCCTTTGCATCTACTGTTCTCTCCTTCAGGAGTGCTGTGCCCCACCTTCCACAGGGAGCTAATTCCTTCTCATTCTTCACATCTCAGCTCAATGCAACTTCCCCAGGAAAGGGGCAAGTAACTATATGCCATTTTACTCCAGTTTAGATTTCATTTCTCTGTCACACCCTTTCCCAGCACTCAGTACATTCCCTAGCTAGCCCCTAGCAAGATTTACTATTACATATTTATATGGTCATTTAAATAATGTCTCTCCCATTTAATTAATGTATACAAGTGGTTCTCAAAATTTAGTAGGCATCAAAATCACCTCAAGTGCTTATTAAAAAACTGAACACTGTCTCATCGCCCACAATATCTGATTCACTGAGTCTGGAGTAAGGCCAGGAACTCTCTATTACAAGTTCCCAGGGATGCTGAAGGTGTGGACTATGGACTGATCCAGTACAGTGGTTCTCAACCCTGGATAAACAGTAAAATCACCTGAGAGCCAATGCCAAGCCCTGTTCTCAGAGGTTCTGATTCAGCTGGGCTAAGGCAGAACCCAGGACATCTTATCCCAAATACTGCATACTTATCCTAAAACTGTTTTTATCTAAAATTTAAATTTAGGCAGTATCCTGTAAATTTTTATTTGTTAAATCTGGAAACCTTCCTTGAAAATCCTACATAACATAACACATAGTATGGCATATATTTAAGTACACATATTATATATATATGATTATAACTGACCTCTCACTTATACAAAGCACAGTAAGGGTGGGAATAAAAAAGTGGAATTTTTAGACTTAAGAGAATCTTATTTTTTCTGAAGGATTAGACCTTAAAAGTAGTAACCAACAGATTATAAAAGCTTACCTGGGATCTTTTAAAAATAGAGCAAATTCTCAATGTCAGATAATTTTAACAAGATGATTAAATGACTTCTTGGTTTCTTTACCCTGAGGCTGTGAACCTCATCTTGGGTCAGCAGGGTACCACTGCAGCCTCAACATTATTGCTCTGACATCAAGCAGTAATGCACCTGGACAGAGCTCTGCTGGGACTCAACAAAGAGCGGATGCTCCTTCATATATCAAAAGTAGGTAAAATTTATTTATTTAATAAACACTCTAGGAAAAATAAAACATTGAACACATGGCTGCCTCCAATAAAGAAATTCTCTCTCACACTAATGGAGGAAATCTCATACAGTTTTCTAATCTCAGAGCAGGATCAGAGATTTCATGTCTTACATAAATTGATATAGTATATTTGCATTTTTGATGCTGTAAAGGGTCTACTGAATTCCAGATTGGCATGTTTATCAAGCTTTGGGTAAACTACAGATTTCCAAATCTAGAACCCTCTGTGATCAGTGACCATCACATAGCATTCTGCCTCCACTTAAGTAAACTTCCAGATCTCCAGGTTAAGGACAAAGACTCCATATAAGTATTTTAAATATTAAATCACATTGTTTTATGAATACTCAACGAGAATGCAATAATTTCAACAATTATTGCTATCTTTCATTATGCGTGATGCTTACTTGCCAAACAACACGACACTTTTCACCTACTCCAAGATTTTAAGAACTGTTTATAAAAACAGGTTACTGAATAAATGTATGGGCATCAGAATGAATTCCAATTCCATCAACCTAAATGACAGAACACAGGAATCTACTCAAATCCCACAGGACCAAGTGTAATAGCAGCAGTACATGGAGAGAGGAATAGAATGGCCATCACATCAAACTCATGGTTGGTTGCATATTTATGACTTAATTCAACTCACTTAACTTTAAGCAAACATACAAAAATCACTTCAGATTATTTTCTATGAAATAATAAATGTCAAATACTTTTAGATATTTCAAAAATAAGACTTATAACTGCATAAAATATAGCTTACCAAACCCAAATGCATTAGACCCTCCAATGCTCTGTGAAGCCTGAACACTGGTAGACGTGTACAGTCCAGTCACCAGCAAGCCATCAAAGAAGGTGCTTGTCGAAATTGTCACTGAAACACAGGGGAAAAAAGAAACCTCAATTAATACAGTCAGAATAATGAGATACATTTCTGAAGTGTTAGACACTGTCAAAACAGTCTTTACTCATTATTAACAAATTATTTTTATACTATCCCTACTTAGTATTTCCTTGATATCAAAAATTACATAGGAGCAAAAAGAAACTCAGAACTCCAATGTCTGTAATCGCTGGTCTTAAATTTAGCACATCAGCCCCACCTTTCCGCATTCATTTACACTTTCCCTAGCTATGTGCAAAATCATCAGAAAATAACGTAGTACTGAATAGTCGGTTTCCCACCTTCACCACCACCCCTGAAGGCAGTCAAAGGCATTGATGGAGTTTTGGCATTGTGATGAAACACTCTTATTTTTTTAAATATTCCATACTGTGGGAAGCAATCTTACACCAGCTGAAAGCAGAACAGTAAGTTGTGCTGCCCTTCTTATTGTCAGTCTGTGTTTCATAGACGAGTCCCCTGAAGTCTTTAACAAAAGCAGGCTAATTTGCATGAAGACAGTCAGCCCTTTTCCTTTTGAGAACAAGAAAAGAAGACCACTGCATGCTTTAAGTTTTAGAACAAAGTCTACAAGAGGAGTCCAAATGGTTTCATAGCCAGAAAATCAGGATGTTCCTGAGGAAAAAAAGGTCAAATTAACTGTATCTGTACTCTACTTAGGTTTGGCTTCTTAAGATTGTATCTTGCTCACACCCTAAAAGTTGGTCATAATTTCCTCCTTGAAAATAATTTTTTCTCCTGCATTGCCTTTATTATATACCAAGATGAAGTCATTTGTAGGAAGCAGCCAAGAGAAGGTATTATTATTGTGGCAGTACACAGTGTAAGACTGAAATCATGCTTGCTGGCAGTAAGGAGAATGACTCGAGTCACATCAACTGTGATGAGAATGTTTAAATTAAACTCCAGGAAATCCAGTGAGTAGAGCAGAATGATTTGAAACTTCCATATCATAAAACATACATAAAACACTCGTATCAACAGAAGAGCCTGACAACATACTACCCCCAAAACGGCACTGGATGTTGAAGTAAATCATCGCCACATTCTTTAGTCAGATATGAGTGCTGGCATGTAAACCACATGAAAACCATTCAGCGGGGCACTGAGATGAGTAGTTTACATGCATTATCTCATTTCATTATCAGAACATCTCTGTAGAGGGGGTTCTGTTACTATTCCCAGGATACAAGTGAGGAATCTGTGGCATGGAACAATGAGGAACCTTGCCCGGGACCATCTGATAACATCTAAACTTTTTGATGCTGTTTATCTGGCTTCTCTCCCATTTTTCTCTCTGCCTCTCTGCCCCTAACCCCCTGCCCAACTAGATCCCACAGTCACAAACTGGCCATGGCCAAACTTTTGTTCAGTAACTTCTTTCCCACATTATTCACATGCATTAGGAGTATTTCAAAGCAAAATGAAAGCTATAGGAGTCAATATCACTGTTGACTAGAAAAGAAGAAGGCCAACGGCAGCCAGGAGGTATCCCCCATGGCATGTTGGTTAAAACCTAGGCCAGATAAGGGATGAGATCTGGGTCCTGGACCCTCATATGCTGCTATCTGTTCTTCAGCAAAACCACTTTGCCTCTCAGAGTCTAAATTTCCTCATTTATAGAATCACAGCTTAGTTGTCAGTCATCTGTTTTGCTTACCCCACATACCCACAACTGGTTCTATTGATGCCTTCATCCTTCAGTTCGGTGAGATAAAAAGCCCTTAAACGTCCCCCTCCCATCTAGGAGGTTTAGAATTAAGTCACTTCCTGTTAAGTTGCCTATACGAACCACAGGACTCAAATGTTGTTGTCTCAGGTCATCCTTCACAGCCTGCAGAGCCTCGCTGTGGATTCACAGGCCCCTGCTTTTACCTCCTGCCTCTCAATCCACTCCACTCCAGTCCAGCAAGATGGCACCTATCTGGTGTGAAGGCACAAGCACAGCCACTGTGGATTTCTCCGCATTTCTTTATGCTTCTATTCTGGTTCCTACTCCCAAGACTCTGAAAAATGTAAGGGCTTATGGTTTGGGGATTGAGGCAAAACTAAATTTGAGTCTTACCCTGTCTCTACCTTTGTCCCTTGTGTGATCCTGGGGTGAGTCATTGACTGTTGCTGTTCGGTCACTGAGTCATGTCTGACTCTTTGCAACTCCAGGGACTACAGCACACCAGGCTTCCCTGTCCTTCACTATCTTCCGGAGTTTGTTCAAACTCATAGAATATCCATACACAAAAGGGAAGGATAATACTATCAGGTCTACTGTAAAAAATAAAGGCAAATGTTTATTACCTATCAATGTATCTAGATCCTTAACACACTATCATGCATATAGTAATGAATCAATAAAAGTGGGTTACTTTTCCCTGCCCTTTTTTAGACCTGAAAGCCCTGCTTTGCTCTTCCCTTCCTGAGAACTGGGCTCCTGCACAGACCTCCTGGCATCTCCCTCGCTAGATGCCTGGGTGTGCCCAATCGCTGGACTGCCCACATCTGAGTCCTGCTGCCTGCAGGGTTCTCCAAGTACCCTTTCCACCCACTACTTCATTTGTGACCACAGTTCACTCAAGTCTGAACTGTGACTGCAAGTGGGCCCAAGATAAATGAACATCCCCAGCTTGTTATTAATTTATCTTCCTTGCCAAAAGATATTCTTCAAGCATCTGTTCATGTTAACTTAGAACAGAAGCTAAACACTCTCAGAGAAGTGGCTAAGACAGAAAAAAGCCATGCATGGCAGCTCTCAATCTTTCTTCTACTGCCCTCAATTATTCATTTCTGGCCTCAAACAGCTACGTTCCTCCCAGCAAAACATAAGCCCTGCCATGCCTGCTGTGACAACTGATAGATTCAGTTTATTGATGGCTTGTATATATCTAGGGAAGTTTCAGTCCCTTAGAGACATGCATCGAGGAAGCTGTCTAGGTGGTCTGTGACTCATGGGGTTACTGAGCATGGCCACAGTCTATTTTGCCCCTTAGATATCCATCCAGATCATTAATCCTTGCCAGACCTCCCCTCTTCACCACCACCCAGTGCCTCTTTAGACCTAAGGATGAAGCAAATTCTGATCTTAATTCTTCCACAGACCACACAAGAAGCCTACATCAGATCAGTTCTTTTCTTTACTTAGATTCTTGGGTGCTGAAGCAGCAAGGTCTAGTGAAAACAGTTCATGACTAGGAGAACTGTATTTAATTTCCAGTATCATTAATTTGCTATGCTCCAACTGAGGAAGCTCTTATTTCTACTTGATTCTATTTCTAGCAGTGATGTGAACATCTATTATTTGGTAATGTCATGCATAGGTGGGCTTAAATATGTGAGGTGTTGTTGTTCAGCTAAGGCATGTCCAACTCTTTGTGACCTCACAGATTGCAGCATGCCAGGCTCCCTTCTCCTCCACTATCTCCTGGAGTTTGCTCAAATTTATGTCCATTGAGTCAGTGATGCCTCCCAACCATCTCATCCTCTGCTGCCTCCTTCCTTGCTAAATATGCAAGACATCATTTCTAAACATTAAGTGACTTAGAAAAAAAAATCATAAGAAAAACACTACTCTTAGAGACGCTTGGCTTTACATACCATCCATAAGCTGACTACTCTCAAATTGCTATCTCCAGTCCAAACCTCTTTATACATTCTCTCTCTGTATACACACACACACACACACATACACACACTGCTTAACACTTCTACTCAATACTCCCACTCAGAGGTCTGTGAGACATCTCAACTTCAACATGACCAAAATCGAAAACCCACCCCACGCCCCAAAACTGCTTCTCCTGCAGCCTTCCTCAACTCTGCTGATGGCAGCACCATTGTTCCTGCTGCTTAGGCCAAAACTGTCTAAGTTAATTTTGGAACCACCTTCTCCCATACTCTGAATGAAGCCCATCAGTAAATCATGTTGGTTCTGCCTTCAGATCATGTCCAGAACCTGACCACTCACCACACTGTTCTGAGCTATCACCGTCTCTCCATTGTCGCATTAGACATTAATCTGGTCTTCCTGGTTCTACCCTTCTCTACAGTATCTTCCCAGTATAAGAGTCAGAGGAATTCTTTTAAGACATCCAGTCATATCACTCCACTGCTTAGAACTCTCCAATGCTCTAAGCTAGTGGATGTGATGGAATTCCAGTTGAGCTATTTCAAATCCTGAAAGACGATACTGTGAAAGTGCTGCACTCAATATGCCAGCAAATTTGGAAAAACTCAGCAGTGGCCACCGGACTGGAAAAGGTCAGTTTTCATTCCAATCCCTAAGAAAGGCAATACCAAAGAATGCTCAAACTACCACACAATTGCACTCATCTCATATGCTAGTAAAGTAATGCTCAAAATTCTCCAAGCCAGGCTTCAGCAATATGTAAACTGTGAACTTCCAGATGTTCAAGCTGGTTTTAGAAAAGGCAGAGGAACAAGAGATCAAATTGCCAACATCCGCTGGATCATGGAAAAAGCAAGAGTTCCAGTAAAACATCTATTTCTGCTTTATTGACTATGCCAAAGCCTTCCACTGTGTGGATCACAATAAACTGTGGAAAATTCTGAAAGAGATGGGATTATCAGACCACCTGACCTGCCTCTTGAGAAACCTGTATGCAGGTCAGGAAGCAACAGTTAGAACTGGACATGGAACAATAGACTGGTTCCAAATAGGAAAAGGAGTACGTCAAGGCTGTATATTGTCACCCTGCTTATTTAACTTATATGCAGGGTACATCATGAGAAACGCTGGGCTGGAAGAAGCACAAGCTAGAATCAAGATTGCCAGGAGAAATATCAACAATCAATAAGCCATCAATGCAAATGACACCACCCTTATGGCAGAAAGGGAAGAACTAAAGAGCCTCTTGATGAAAGTGAAAGAGGAGAGTGAAAAAGTTGGCTTAAAGCTCAACATTCAGAAAACCAAGATCATGGCATCTGGTCCCATCACTTCACGGGAAATAGATGGGGAGACAGTGGAACAGTGTCAGACTTTATTTTTGGGGGCTCCAAAATCACTGCAGATGGTGATTGCAGCCACGAAATTAAAAGACATTTACTCCTTGGAAGGAAAGTTATGACCAACCTAGATAGCATATTAAAAAGCAGAGACATTACTTTGCCAACAAAGGTCCGTCTGGTCAAGGCTGTGGTTTTTCCAGTAGTCATGTATGGATGTGAGTTGGACTGTGAAGAAAGCTGAGTGCCGAAAAATGATGCTTTTGAACTGTGGTGTTGGAGAAGACTCTTGAGAGTCCCTTGGACTGCAAGGAGATGAAACCAGTCCATCCTAAAGGAGATCAGTCCTGGGTGTTCATTGGAAGGACTGATGCTGAAGCTGAAGCTCCAGTACTTTGGCCACCTCATGTGAAGAGTTGACTCGCTGGAAAAGAGCCTGATGCTGGGAGGGATTGGGGGCAGGAGGAGAAGGGGATGACAGAGGATGAGATGGCTGGATGGCATCACCGATTCGATGGACATGGGTTTGAGTAGACTCCGGGAATTTGTGATGGACAGGTAGGCCTGGCGTGCTGCGATTCATGGGCTCGCAAAGAGTCGGACATGACTGAGCAACTGAACTGAACTGAACAAGATCCTACATGATCTGTCACTGTTCCCTCTCTGTTCTCATCACCTTCTGCTCTCCTCCTGGCTCACCCCACTCCAGGTATACTAGCCTCCTTGCTGTAATCACTTATATCAAGCCTTTGTACTAGCTCTTTCCTCTGCCTTGGACTCTCTTTCTCCAGATACAGAAGGGTCAGTGGTTTATATAAAAATCATCTGATAATAACTTAATGGCTTAAATAGGTAAACACATTTAAACAATTCAGTCTGCCATATGATCTACTTATTTTCATGGTTTTACAAATGTTCATGGTAAATTTATAAAATTCTTTTCCAGAAGATGTTTTTCCTTTGATTCAATTTTTTTTTATCTTTTAATATTTTCATTAAAAACTCTTGTATGGAGAACTGGCCACTTTAACTATAGAGGGGAAAAAAGCAATATAAATAATATGGACTACAAGTAAAATTTTGAACATACCAGTACATTTTAGGGAAGAAATAAAGCAAGTTATATTATTACTTATAATCAGAAAGCATAAGTGTCTTATCAGATCACATAATTCAATTGTTCAACAAATATCTCTAGCTCCCTATCACCCACAGATTAAAATCTTATATTTAGTATGATTTCAAAGTCCTTCTTGTTGTGGCCATAACCAGCCTTTCCAGTCAATTTTCCCCATTTTAGCTGTAAATACCCTTTGATCCACTTCAACTAGGACATATTCTTAACTAACCGGTTTCCTTGCCTTTCTTTAAAGGGTACCTTCACCACGAGTTACTTTCCTGGTGTCCTTTTGCTGAAATTCTATCCATCATTCAGGGACAGGCTCAAATGATATCTCTCTCAAGAAGTCTCTTCTGACCTCCTAGGGAAAGCTCCCTCTCTCCTCTCACTGACCCCAGTGAGAAGGGTCTCAGTTCAGTTCAGTTCAGTCACTTAGTTGTGTCCAACTCTTTGTGACCCCATGAATCGCAGCATGCCAGGCCTACCTGTCCATCACAAATTCCCGGAGTCTACTCAAACACATATCCATCGAATCGGTGATGCCATCCAGCCATCTCATCCTCTGTCATCCCCTTCTCCTCCTGCCCCCAATCCCTCCCAGCATCAGGCTCTTTTCCAGCGAGTCAACTCTTCACATGAGGTGGCCAAAGTACTGGAGCTTCAGCTTCAGCATCAGTCCTTCCAATGAACACCCAGGACTGATCTCCTTTAGGATGGACTGGTTTCATCTCCTTGCAGTCCAAGGGACTCTCAAGAGTCTTCTCCAACACCACAGTTCAAAAGCATCATTTTTCGGCACTCAGCTTTCTTCACAGTCCAACTCTCACATCCATACATGACTACTGGAAAAACCACAGCCTTGACCAGACAGACCTTTGTTGGCAAAGTAATGTCTCTGCTTTTTAATATGCTATCTAGGTTGGTCATAACTTTCCTTCCAAGGAGTAAATGTCTTTTAATTTCGTGGCTGCAATCACCATCTGCAGTGATTTTGGAGCCCCCAAAAATAAAGTCTGACACTGTTCCACTGTCTCCCCATCTATTTCCCGTGAAGTGATGGGACCAGATGCCATGATCTTGGTTTTCTGAATGTTGAGCTTTAAGCCAACTTTTTCACTCTCCTCTTTCACTTTCATCAAGAGGCTCTTTAGTTCTTCCCTTTCTGCCATAAGGGTGGTGTCATTTGCATTGATGGCTTATTGATTGTTGATATTTCTCCTGGCAATCTTGATTCTAGCTTGTGCTTCTTCCAGCCCAGCGTTTCTCATGATGTACCCTGCATATAAGTTAAATAAGCAGGGTGACAATATACAGCCTTGACGTACTCCTTTTCCTATTTGGAACCAGTCTATTGTTCCATGTCCAGTTCTAACTGTTGCTTCCTGACCTGCATACAGGTTTCTCAAGAGGCAGGTCAGGTGGTCTGATAATCCCATCTCTTTCAGAATTTTCCACAGTTTATTGTGATCCACACAGTGGAAGGCTTTGGCATAGTCAATAAAGCAGAAATAGATGTTTAGTAACATGCAATAATTGAAACATTCTAACTTCCACAGAGCCTGGCCCAGAGGAAGAGCCCAATAGATGCTTGTTAAATTCAACCACGCACTTCCTTTAATCTTACGGCATCATAATGCAACCTAACTATGGAAAGTTAGGTAATTGACCCTACTCCTTAAAAAAGGGAGATAATAATACATGCTATAAAGTTATTTGGACATTCTGCCTAGATTTTTATTTTTTAAGTCTCTGTCCTGTGCTTTTAAATAAATTTTTCTGTTATTGGATTAGCAAAAAAAAAAAAAAAATTCAACCATGCAATATCTGAAAGAAAAATAAACACCTATAAGAAAAGATACATGCACCTCATGTTCACAGGAGCATTATTTACAATTGCCAAGACATGGAGACAATCTAAGCGCCCACTGACAGATGAATGGATAAAGAAACTGTTGTATACAATGGAATTCTATTCAACCACAAAAAAGAACAAAATTTTGCCATTTGCAGCAACATGGATGGACCTGGAGGGCATTATGCTAAAAGTCAGAGAAAGATAAATACTGTATGATATCACTTATATGTGGAATCTTCAACAAACTAGTGAATATAACATAAAAGAAACAAACTTATAGATACAGAGAATAAACTGGTGGTTACCAGTGGGGGAGTGGCATTACAGGGATGGAGGGAGTGGAAGGTAAAAACTACTGTGTATAAGACAGGCTCAAGAATGTATTGAACAACACAGAAAATATGGCTGATATTTTGTAATAACTATAAATGGAAAGTAACTTTTAAAAATTATATATACTTTTAAAAATTAAATAAATAGTTTTTAAAAAATTAACCATACAGAAACATGTTACATCATCGTGGGTGTGCAATTAGTTGCTTCAGTTGCGTCTGACTCTTTCTGACCCTATGGACTATAGCCCACCAGGCTCCTCTGTCTGTGGGATTCTCCAAGCAAAAACACTGCAGTATGTTGCTATGCCTTCCTCCAGGAGATCTTCCTGACCCAGGGGATCGAACCTGCATCTATTGCATTGTAGGTAGATTCTTTATGCACTGAGACACCTGGGAAGCCCTTGTTACAACATAAAGTAACATAAAAATAAAATATAACTGAGAATATAGTATAGCCAATGTAACTAAAATTGTTAAATCTCTATCTCTTCTACAGAAAAAAAAAGGACCAGTACTATTCATTCAGGAATATGAAAGTAGAGAAGTTTCTCCCGAAAGGAAGCAAAAATAAAAAATTAATGCAGTATTTTTATTGTAGTACTCAAAAAATCAGAAATATCTAAGAAATTTTTGGTTGAATTTTACACTTAACCATAAAAGTGGTTATTTTGTATATATATATACTTTGTGTGTGCATATGTCTGTATATATACATATTTTAGGTACATACCAAATTAATCTTCTCATAATTTTGTCACTAAGACACTCTCTTATCCTCACTCTGAAGCTACTCTGCCATTTCCTCAAATGAAAAATAAGAAAGGATCAAAAGGCTGAGGAGGTTGTATGTATCTCTCTCACATCTGTGTTAAATTGGCAATGAGCTTAGCGCTGGGAGCCTATGAATATGGATTGCCGGGTGGTGACAGCTGAATGAAAACATGATGTAGTGACACAATTCAATTCTTATCAGTGGCTCAAAGAGAACCTCTGTCTTAAAATGACTAATTACAGAGTCAGTTATTATCTATTATAGCGTCTATTAACCGTTTCCAATAAGACCCTATACCATTCTTGCAGAAAATCACTGCAAGATGAAAGTCTGGAAGAAAATAAATTTAGACATTTAATGCTGTTTGCATTTCATCCTAAAGCTTCTGGCTTACAAATGCTCTATGGGCCATTAAATTTTGATCACTTCAAGCATATTCCATTACTACTTTATACAAAAGACCTTTAATATGTGCAGAAAAGAAACATATTTTATAATATTTGAAATGGTGTTTCCTTTTCTTCCAAGATGACAAACATCAGAGGACAGAAAATTGCAAAAATCTTGAAATTAAGTATTAGTGATAATGCACCTATTGCAAAGAGCTTCCATTTCTTATTTTTATGTTGAAAATGAAAAGCACCAGAACTAATACTGTCAATATTTTTAAAAAAATGTTGCTGCATTTTGCCTTATGAACAGAAACTCATTTGCCTTTGAATACGGAACAGATTAAATAGCCTGAGGAACAAACATATTACTCTGAAAATGAAATCAACTCAGTTTATTTGCCACAAAATTTCATCAACATGATGTGTTCAACTACTGATTCTTCCTTAAAGTGCCACTAGCCTTGAGTACCAAATAGAGTCTATCTAAAAATACATTATAATCTACATTTAAAATCTCTATAAAAACATGATCCTCAAACTACTTTTCATTACATTTATTAATTCCATTATGACATGGTTTTATGTGGTTTTCAAATATTCAGCCAGCCATTTCAATAATAACATCCCCAAACCAACAATAGCTGGGAAAAAAAATCCCACCGACATGTAAAAGAAATGACTGGAGGTCAAGATTCACTGAGATAGAGGGAATGAATCCATAGCAATGAACTGGACACAGAAATCTTACAATGAGACGAGGAACAAATAGACTCCAGTTAGCCTTGTGAGAGGTAGAGAGAGATCACTCATGCCTTACCTATTTACTCTAACAGCTATTTGAAAGAGGCACAAGAGGAAGATTACGGCTGTCCACCAGTGTCAGTCTCTAGAGAGGCACTGCTAAGTGAACCTCACTCACTCTTTCCTGCTTCTGTAAATCTCTATTAAATGGCTGACCTAGAACATCTCTAACAGCATTTTACCCTCAAATGTAATTGTCACCTCCATCCCTCCTCCTCCTCTTCATCATCGTCATGATCATCACAGCTAAACAGTATCTGACCACTATATGCCACGTGCTGTGGTAAGTCTTATAAGAATATTTAATCATTTCAATATCCCTATGAAATAAGTACTATAAATACATGCTTTCATCCACGAGAATGCTGAAACAAAGAGGTGAGGGTGGGTTGAGAAACACACTTTACATGGCATGGAAAAGGTGGCTGTAAGAAATGGAAGCCATGCTCCTCATCCCAAATGCACTTCATTCATCTCCTGGAAGATGGGTGGCAGGGGCTTGGCCTTCTCTCGGAAGGCAGTGGCACAGTGGTACCCTCAAACCCCAAGTGCATGAGTACAGTCTCTCGGGCGTCTGCCCAGCATTTAACCTGATGTCTGCTGCACCAATTATCACAGCCCTTTTTAAAGAAAAGATCATTATTATTATAACTCCTCTTTTTCATTTTATATGGCTTTTGGCTATGTACTTTTGTCCCTGCCAAAGAGGGCAGAAAGAACGGCCTCTAGGGAGGACTAAATGCAGGGTGATGGAGGACTAAGTTGAAGATCACAATAATAAGGTCAGAAAGCCCTGGATCAGTCCACCTCTGTAAACAGAGGGAGCATGGCCTGGCAAACGCCCTCCCACCTTTGTTTCCATCTGAAAGCAGGGTGAAAACTGAGTATGGTCTGGGGATTATGACAGGTGCAGGGAACCTATTACATGCAAAATTTAATGATGTATTAAAACACTTTTGAGGGTTTATAAAAATGTTCTTTGCTGGCTGGAAGAGGAATCCAGCATCTCTGTGGAAGTCTATTATGATATATTTATATTACAGATTCACAGAATCAGATGAGCCACAAGGAGTCTCTAAGTCTTATCTTTCCAGCACCACCAATAATAAAAGGAGAGCCACTGAGGTTTTCCCTCCTTTAAATTCTTCCTAGGAGATAAAATAGATGCAGTCAAATGTGTTTGTGAACTTATTATTTTTAAAATTAAGCCCTTTGGAAGTAAGTTTAAACATCAGTGTTAATGTAAATCTTTTGTTTCTCTACCCCTCATCATTCCCTTTCCTTTATGCCCCAGGGTTGTCTCTTTCTTTCCCTTTCTCTGTCTCTGTCTCTCTCTCTCTCACCAGCATTTCTGAAAACACTAACAACTGGGATAAAATCTCACATATCTTATTTAGGTGAAATCCCTTCCTAAGACTTGGAGACCTAGGTTCAGAATAAGCACCTGAGGTGAGGTCCTGAACAATATTTTTGAAACTGCCTTAAGATTGTTCAATTTATGCTAAACACAAATTCTTTACTAGTGATCTTGAACATAAAGGAGAAAAATAGGGTTTTACAATGATTTACCCTACTTTTAGTCCCAAGTGAAGTTAAAGCAGTAATGATGTTTTCCTGTCATCCACTTTTGGCTTTCATAACACGATTCTGAAGTTTCAAAAATCCCTACAAATAGTGATAAAATTGTTTAGTTTCTAAAAACAAAAACACTTATTTTCTTTATAAACAGCACTTTATTATAATTGAGAGAACTGTTGCCAAGAATTACTGGTATTTGTGATTTATCTCTGCCCTTATTTTTCATGTGTTACTTTTATATGAGGTCAGATGATACTCATACATGAAAATTTCATATTGTTGGCCCTGCACTCGATAAATTATTAAAGTGATGTGAATAAGAATGTGGTGTTCAGATTTTCAGCAATTTTTACCCTTTTGTTCTTTATTTTTTTAAACGAAAGACTACCTAGTCTATAATTCATCATAACTTTTTAAAATTTAAGCAAAAATTAGCTTTAAAAGAAAGAATTTTGGGAGACTTATTAACTCTAACCTTTCCAAAGAAGTTCTAAGAATGTTTCCTTTAACATATGGATGTTAATTAAGGTTTTCTAGGGGGAAAAATAAGCCTAGAAATCTTATAAGCACATATACAGGTAAACATGGTAAAAAGCACAGATGCCTAGGGAATAAGTACACATGTAATTTTTTCCAGAACAATCAGATGTTTAAAGAATTTACACAATTAAAAGGGCCTGCAGTTATTTTGTTTTTATTACTCTATCTTGGATATTTTTTAACATGAAGTGCTCCCACAATTCCTCCAAAATGTGGTTTTGACTAGCGTAACTAAAGAAAATCTGAGTTCATGTAACAAATCACAGGGTGACTCCGAATAGCATCCCAAGTTGTACAGAACATAAAGGTATGCTTTTGTTTGCAACTTAACATATTGGTAATATACTATTACAAATTTTCAACATGGTAATTGTGTGTAATATATATCTATATGTTATGTGACAGAGATGTATCATATATCTCTTATGTTTGTAGATTGACTAAATCAACATTAATAACCAACAATTAACAGAACTGTTAATAGAGATAGTTAAACTAAATGTAGCTGTAGAAATATTTTCTTTTTTACAAAAAGGGCATTTTCATAGTATTCTCATTTGGCACTTCAGTATGTTCATTTCAATTCACTCAACTAATTACAAGCAACTGTGGTAACATCAAAGCGTCCATTTAAATACATACTGAGGTCATTACACATATGGCATACATATGGAAAAAATAAACTATGAAACTCTACAATTAACTTAAATAGGAAAAATAGAATATTCTCATTTACTTTATAGTCAGACTAATCAGACCTAGTTTGTGTGTGTCTGTGTGTCTGTGTGTGTGTATGTACATGTGTCCTGCCCAGCTCATTCATTCACTAAACAAATATTTACAAAGTGCTACTACCTGATACTGGTAATATAATGTGAACCATCTAGATGTTTATAAAAACAGTATTTGAGTAACTGTTCTTGTCCACTTGCAGAAACATCCTTATTCCATATTTTAAAATCTAAATCATAAACTCCAAAATTGCTAGCATTGAAATTCACAAAATAATGTTAAGTAAATGATGTGACAGAGAAATGTTCATGTACAGGCACAGCTAGTGGCTCTTCTAAATAAGCTACAACTAAATACTTTTCTAAGAATTTTAGATAAGAATAATAACTAAATAAGAAAATAATTTAAATGACATTTACATTGACAGATGCTATCTGATAGTTCTTTGATAAGCTATAAAAGAAAGAATAAATGTATAACTAATTTATATAACATCAAATTATAATTACATATACTATTTCTCTGATGTGTAAAAGATGGAAAATGTCACCCCTTATATTTCACCACATGGCATTTAGTATCATGAGTTTTAAACTCCTTTTTAAAATACTAAAATCTCTTGTACTTTACTATAAATTTGCATTTTTAATACAACCATAAGACAGTTTTCCAAAGATGAAGATAAAGAAAAACTCCAGGTGTGAATAATTATCAAGAAATATGTTAGGCTTAGGAATATAGGGAAAAGTTAAGTGAACAATTATGCAAAAACTGTTTAAATGAGAGGAGTTTGTAAAGGACTAAATGTGTTTTGCACCTGTAGTAGTCCTTATTTTCTGCTGTAGGATTTCTAAGACAATCTTAATCTAGCCTTAGTGCATATGTGTTTTTGATTTGTTGGGGTGTTTTTCTTGAGAAAATTGATATAAATTCTTAAGTTGAAGATTTCTATAAAAAAAGAGTTGAATAAAAGGCAAGCTTGAATATAGATACATTTTTATAAACTCATATGTTTTATTTGCAAGTATTTATATACAGAAATGCTTATCTAAGACAGAATTCTAAACAGAATTTTAAAATATCAGTTATAATATCTATTCAACACAGATGGACTCATATTCTACAAGTAGTCACTAATGAAAGTATTACTTTGTAGTCAAATAATGAGTATCTGGTAGAATCATGAGCCAGACTAAATTCTCCCAAAGATTATTTTACTTTATTAACCAAAACTTCCAGTTACCTGAGAAACATCTTAAAATTCAGATTACTAGGTCTCCCCCTTCCCCCACTTGACTCCATCAGGGATTCTGATTCTACAGGATTGGTATAAAGCCCAGGAATTAGCAGGTCTAACAAGTTTCCAACCCGGTAAATTCTGTGTAGGTGGTTATGAAATAGACCAATTACAGCGATATGAAAAGCTCCAGATTGATACCTCATGGGAAACAGAATTTCCAGTGAAGGCTAACCACAGGACTAAAAATTATAATTGAATTGAAACTATATTAAGAATTCCACTACAGTAAAAAGCTACTTTGCCTTTTATTACACTGCAACTTCCTCCTAGTGCAAATGATGTTTAACAAAATGAGGATGTAATGGGACACCTGTTCTTAGGAGATCTCACATGTGCAGTGACTTTTCTCTTACTGAGGAGGACAGAAATGAATCTAAAATGAGGATCAGCAGCCAAGGCAGTAGATTTGGAGCAAGGACTACAGAGCAATGTCAGAACCTGTGGAGACTTTTAGGCAAATGGAGACCCTACTGTATGTCCTGACTCTGAATCAGTAATAAAGAAAAATAGCTAGCTATTTCCTGAACTTGGCAAACATTTTCAAAATGTTACATAAGTTATGGATTCAATAGCAACAAAAATAAGTGGGGAGAAGATAGCGGAGGTTAAGTACTGTATCTTGTAGGAAACCCTTTCTGGATGCTATGGTGCACCCTCTCTTTTCTGATTGCTAGTAGGTCATTAGAATTTTCAGAATTTACTAAGGGAGCAACATGAGGTTAAAGGTCTGCGGTTGCTGGAATTTTACTATCAGAAGTGCTCATGGTACTATTATTACCCATGAGACAGAGAAATAATGGCTCAAAAACCACATGTACATTTTCGATACCATGGCTGGAGAACTGAGCTCACGTCCAGGGTTAGATGCTCTTACTACCTCTTTTTCTATCTTGAGTTTCAACTCTTTTCTAAAGGTATTTGGATTCTACATTTTTCATTTGGAATAAGCTTCTTGGTGGAAAGGTGAAAACAGAATTTGGATAGCTAGACTTTCCCACCATCTTCCAATATCATACGGTTGAGTGTGGTTATTTCTGGTAGTTATGTTCTAGAAAGACACCACAAACACTGAATTAATGAATACTGACCACTGTTCCTAGAGAACAGACAGGTTTAGGTTTCTTTGAGCCACTCATCACAACATTTTTACCAATCCATCACTGCATAGCTTTGTTTTATGCATGCTCCTGTTTAAAGACGACCTTATTTAATAGGTACTGTTGATTCATTAACATTTAACTTAGGGCCAGCACACTAGGACTCAGGTCTGAGTCAAGCTTATCTTTTCAGCACCTTAGTACTACCACTTGGGAACCATTTAAAACAGCAAAATTGCCTAGAAAAAAAATAACACACAAAAATGGAAGAGATCACACTTAAGAGATCACACTTAAATAGACTGTGAGAAGGACACTTGTTTATAGTATGAGGGTTGAAACAAGATGACCTCAGCTGGGAAAATACAAGCCTGGCAGTTCTGAGAATGATTGCAAAAGAGGAGCAAGTATTAATTTGGGGGGTTACCAATAATTTTTTATCAAGTAGACAAAGTTGTAAACATGGAACCTATGAAAAATGAAGATTGACTATATCATCTGCCCCAAGCCAAGGCCCATCCATTGCTTACTTCTGCCATGCAAAGTACCACAGACTGGGTGGGTTAAATAACAGACGAAATTCTCACAGTGCTGGAGGCTGGCAGTCCAAGATCAAGGTGTCAACAGGTTTTGCTTCTATTTCTTCTGGGCCCTCTCCTTGGCTTGCAGATGGCCACCTTCAAACTGTGTCCTTCTTTGTATACACATATGTTCATGTCCAAACTTCCCCTTCTGATAATTACATCAGTCATATGGGAGTAAGTCTCACCTAAAAGATCTCATTTTAAGTTAACAACCTTTTTAAAGGCCTTTCTACAAATACAGTCTTATTCTGAGATGCTGAGAATTAGGACTTCAACATATTAATTTGGAGGAAGAAACCGTCAATGCCTCTCTAGCACATATCAGTTTTCTCCAAGCTTCAGTTCACTTCCGTCCTGGACCTCCCTCAAGCATTCTTCAGGGCATATGCTTCCTTGTCTGCCTCTCTCTTTTGCCTTTTTTCAGTAATTTTTGAAATCCAAGTTGATAAGGGCTGTCTCCCCTTTACTCTTTATCATAACAAGTTATAATTTATCATTAGAATCGACTCCTTAGAGACCCCTGTCCCTCTCGAGTCTTATAAAATTCCCTTTTGGAGCCTGTGCTCAAAAGATTAGAACCCTTACAAAGTTTCACTGCCTCTTAAACACTTATATTAGAAGGCATAGGAAGAAGTCACCAGAATTTCCTCCAGTCCTCCACAAACTGCCTAGAAATCACCTTTCCAGGCTTTCCTCCAATTCCACGCTCCTGTGTACCTCTACATTTCATAGAAGATGAACTCAAGGATTGCTTTCCCAGTTTCAGGCCTTTATTCTCACTATTTTATTTACCCAGAACTCCTCTCTTTTCCATCTCTCCCTGTTGAAATCCCTCCAGTTCCTCAAGGTCTTATCTAAATGTCCCTCCTTCAGGAAAAAAGAAAGAAAGAGAAGTCGCGCAGTCATGCCCAACTCTTTGTGACCCCATGGGCTATAGCTGACCAGGCTCCTCCGTCCATGGGATTTTCCAGACAAGAATAACTGGAATGGGTTGCCATTTCCTTCTCTAGGGGATCTTCCTGATCCAGGGATTGAACCCGGGTCTCCCACACTGCAGGCAGACCTTTTACCATCTGAGCTACCAGGGATGCTCCCTACAATTCTTATCACCAATTCCAACACATGGGGGGATTTTCTCATGCCATCAAGCAATTCTCTGACACCACACCAATGGGGAGTCCTACAATTCAACTCAGTTCTGACACTGTCTACCCAGAGACAGCAGCACATTCCACAGATTAAGGGCTCAGTCCCACAAG
Source organism: Cervus elaphus (assembly GCF_910594005.1). Taxonomy (NCBI): domain Eukaryota; kingdom Metazoa; phylum Chordata; class Mammalia; order Artiodactyla; family Cervidae; genus Cervus; species Cervus elaphus. The sequence goes on from NC_057832.1 coordinate 53,673,937, forward strand.
ACGGCCTCCCACTTCAGAAGCCAATCACAGGTCCAGGCTGTCACCTGTGCTTCTAACCAAAGCACATATATTCAAGCATCATATATCCAAGGTTGCCACAACTCCCTCTTTGGGTTTGATCAATTTGCTAGTGAGGCTCACATCAGTGGTTTATTACAAAGGCTATTAAAGGATGAACCAACAGTCAGATGGAAGAAATGCTTAGAGTGAAGTATGTGGGAAGAAACACAGAGCTTCCACGCTCTGCAAGTGTCCCACTCTACCCAAATCTCTATAAGTTCACCAACATGAAAGCTCCCCACACCCCATCCTTTTGGGTTTTTATGCAGGCTCAGTATATACCTATGACTGACAAAATCACTGGCTGTAACTCAATCTTTAGTCCCTTTCCCCTCCCTGGAGGGAGGGGTGGAAGGCTGAAAGTTCCAATCCTCTAATCATGTTGCTGGCCCCACTGGCAACCTGTCCCCATCCTTAGGTGCCTTCTAAAAGTCACCTCATTATAATAACAAACGACATGTTTAATAGCTCTCACCACTTAGGAAATCCCAGGAGTTTTAGGAATTCTGTGCCAGAAACAGGGATGAAGAACAAATACACATTTTTTATTATAAATCACACTATTACCTCATGCCTGATAAAATGATTATTATCAAAAAGGCAAAAAATAACAAGTGTTGGTCAGGATGTAGAGAAAAGACCACTCTTGTGTGCTACTGCTGGAAATTTAAGCTGGTGCAGCCAGTATGGAAAGCAGTATGGAGACTCCTCAAAAAATTAAGAACAGAATTAACACATGATCCAGTTATTCCACTTCTGGGTATTCATCCAAGGAAAACAAAAACAGTAACTTAAAAAGATATAGGCACCCTATGTTCATCACAGTTTTATTTACAATAGCCAAGATATGGAAACAATCTAGGTGCCTATCAATAGATGAATGGATAAAGAACATGTGGTATATATGCATACACACAAATGGAATACTATTCAATCATAAAAGATGAGGTCTTGCCATCTGCAACATGGATGGACCTAAGAGTATTATGTTAAGTACAATAAATCAGATAGAGCAAGACAAATACTGTGTGACTTCACCCATGTGTAAAAACGAACAAAACAAAGACAAAACAAAACCAGAGTGACCAAAATAAAAACAAACAAAAAGCAAGTGAATAAAAATAAACCAAACAAAAACAAACAGACAGATATGGAGAATAGAATAGTAGTTAACAGAGGTGGGTGTGAGGGGGGTGCAAATGGATAAACGGGATTAACTGCATGTTGACAGATGAAATCTAAATTTTTGGTGGTGAGCATGCTACAGTGTATATAAAAGTAGAAATATAATGACATACACATGAAACACGTAATATATAAACCTATGTTCCCTCAATAAAAAAAAAAGTGTTTAAAAACTACAATACCACATTCCATATCCACCGAAGCCTTCATTCTCCTTCCTGAGAGCTGCAATCACTCTCATATGTAAAGCGCACCATCTTCTACCTTGAAATATTTATGTGCATACATCTGATATCCCTTGGTAGGTTATAAGCTTCTTGGAACTAGTGGCAATGGTTCATCACATCCCTATACCACTGATTACAGTACCTAACAGACTAAGTATATTTTCAGAAAATACACCCAGCTCTAAGTATGATTTTGAATTAGAATTAAGTGAATACAGTCAAAGCCCCGCATGACTCCTCCATCTTGCTTTTCTGCCAGCTATGAGAACATCACCACCTATGTCTGCCATCTGGCAGGTTTATCATTAATTCTCACAGGAAATCATACCTCTGCTTCTTCCCTTGATCCTACCCCAAAGCTCTCCAATATGCTTCCACCTTCCACACTGCACTACTCCTCTTCCTTCTACCTCAGAGGCAAGGTAGAGAGACAGAAGTGAAAAGAAGTGATAAGGGAAGGGAAGGTGATAGAAAGCACAATATGAAATAAGATACCATTGTGGGCAACTGACACTTAATCTTGTGGGAAAACTTTGGGGAACAGTATAGAACACTTGCCTCAAAATTATCCCCCTTGAGGGTGAAGGGAGCTGGGATATTTATACACTGATTCTCGTCATTCACTGTGAAGGCTGCTCCTGGGGGAATTAGCTCCTGCCTTCAGTGAACTTGGGCATGAACGAAGTGACCTTCCAGAAAAAGTCCTCTGGATCAGAGATGCAGATTTTGCAGTTAGAAGCATACTGGAGCACAATCAAATGCCACGGTTTAAGGCTATGGGCAGTGGTGTATTGCTAAATGTGCAACAACTGCCTCTCTGGGCAAAAGATTCTGGTGTTTTATAAATATTACAAACTCCCACCATGGCTCATGTCAAGGCACCAGCTGCTACCTCACTGAGAGAGCTGAATTGGGAAGGGAAACAGCAGCACACCATTACTTCACCATTGGGTATTTTCCCCAAAGAGATGCAAGAGATGAACAATAGTAAAATGTAGTAAAGCAATTAGGAAGTGATGAGATTTGAATGTGTATTACTTTCATTTTTAATATTATTTACGTACTGATAATTCCCTTGTGGCTCAACTGGTAAAGAATCCACCTGCAATGCAGGAGATCTGGGTTTGATCCCTGGATTGGGAAGATCCCTTGGAGAAGGGAAAGGCTACCCACTCCAGTATTCTGGCCTGGAGAATTCTACGAACTGTATAGTCCATGGGGTCTCAAAGAATCGGACACAACTGAGCGACTTTCACTTCACACTTCACTGATAATTCTACATAATTTAATTTTTAATAATCACTATGCCTAACACTGACTCACAAAATTCCTGAAAATATAACACAGGGCATTTGTGAGCTGATGGGTATGGGACAGCACTAAAGTATCACTTGCAACATCTGTTCTTTTTGAACAAATTGCACCTTTTCTATGTTGCATTTCAAGCATGAATTTTATACCACCTGTAAGGCAATGAGAAAAACTGTTTAAAAGTCCAGATAGCCTGGTGACTAGTTGGAGATGGATCCCCCTCTCCTCAGTCGGAGAGACTGCAATCCAACTCAGTTTCCCTATGTGCATACATCTGATATCCTTTGAAAGGTTATAAGCTTCTTGGAACTAGTGGCAATGATTCATCACATCCCTATAGGATGTGATGTTTCCTAAATCAGGATGCTCATCATTAGGATGAGGAGCTTTCTCCTCCAGTGGGGGCTGCAACACTCTGTGAACCCAATGATTCCAGAGGCTGGGCAAGTGACTTTCCAGATAACTCTGGTTTCTGACTGCCCAGTCCCAAGCAGACTGATTGTCCTGCCATTGGCACGATTGCTTTTTTCCCTCTCTCTTGCTCTATAAAAAGGGAAAACCACAGGGAGGTGAGGGTCCTTCCCCTGAAACACAGATCCCGGTCCCTGTCTACCTCTTCTGGGAACGACGGGAGACTGCACAAATTTTCTGTCTGTGGCTCTCTGTCCTTTAAGTTTTCTCAGTAATGGTTATTTATTCATCCAAAACATCACATTGTGGAATTTGTCCCACAGCCTTCAGAAAAGTGGTGAGCACAAAGGAATTCACCTTGCAGGATATACTTCCAAATCTCAATAATAGCTAGGAAATAAATTATTGTCTAGTATTAAAATTTCATGTTCACTCTGTGTAACTTTTCCGCTGTGTTTCTTTCTACTTCACACCTGGTTAAAATTGTAAAATCTATCTTTTGGTTTATTTGTTTCTCAGATTTATGTAGACATCTGTCTCTCACTTGTTCATATTCAATGAAAATCACATGTGCTTGCTAGACACATTGTTTCTTATCTCCACGAGATATACTTTATCCTTTGCCAGGAGCCCATTATTCGTGTAGCTTAAGCCATAGGCAGGAACCCAAATCCTGTTTTTCAGTACTTATCTATGTAACCAGATGATCATATCCTATATTCCCCTCTTTCTTCCAAATTCAGCTTCCAAAGATAGCTCAGCTTTCCAGCTCAGAATCACAACTTCCAAAGGTGACGTGGAGCGTACGTATAATCAGCGTGCCCATCAAGCACCTGGAGCTGGAATACACTGTGCCCACACACTGACAGACATCAGCATCTCCTCCTGTTGCTAGGCAACCATGATGACTGGCAGCACATATGTGCTCCTGCTATTCCACCTGGTGGCAGTGGCAGCACTTACTCACTGGATCTGAGGTCAGAAGGGCTGGCAACAGCAGGAGAGGACACTTCACTAACTTGGGATTCCCATTAAACTCAGACATAAAGGGATTTCAAGATGGCAATGAGAAGAATGTTCACCATACCTGCACCTAGGCAGCATCACAATCTCTGAAGAAGCAACCATCCTGGGAGGTATCCCACAGAGAACAGCATTTTTACCCATTTGCTGTTAACACATAACCACCAGTGGCTGAAATGCAGACATCTCTGACCACAGTGACTACATAAGAAGAGAAAAACCATCAACATGACTTGTTTATTTCTCCAGTATAACAAAAAGAGTGCTCAGTAAATGTCTGATTGTACGTGAATGAAATTCCTCTGCCTCCTCAGTATTTATGTTAAAATTACATTCCCTAGTTCTGGGCTTTTAGTTGTTCTATAATCGTATTTTATAAGTGATCAAATGTCCTCATCTTTTGCCTCCAAACCACTGCCTCTCTTCCTTCACGTCTTACTGACTGTTCAATTAATTGCAATCTAGCTTCCACCCCAAATACTCAACTAGAATGGCTCTCACTAAAGTTACTATTGGCCTCCATGTTGCTAAATCCAAAGGCATTTTTCTGTTCCCATCTTACTTGACCTCACTGCACTGTTCTATTCTTTCTTCTTTCTGTCTCTCTGAGCCTCATTTTCTGGTTTTCTCCTACCTAACTAGAAACTTCTTCTCATCCATTTTTTTTTTTATTATTCTTTTTTTTTATCCATTTTTAGTCAACTATTCTCAATCTCCAAAGCAATACACTTTAAGCTTCTGTCCTGGGCTCTGTCCAATTCTTGCTCTATCTTCTATGCCCAGATTACATCAGCATCTTCTAACATCTACATGTCAGTGGATCCCAAGCTTTCCTCCTCTAAGCTCCAGTAGATCCCTCTAAGTCCAGACAGCTACTTGACATCACCACTCAAGTGTCTCAAAGACATTCAAACTCAATCTGTCCAAAAATGAGTGCATAACTGATTTCTGTAACAAATATTTGGTGAGTACCTACTATGCCAGACACTGTTCTGGAGCTGAACAACATCAGTGAATGAGACTGTGCCCCTGATGTCAGTAAGTACAAAACACTCTCCATTTCCTCATCTCTAATTTGATCCTTTCTCAGTGTTCCCTATGTTCCTAAACGGTACAGCCATACAACCTGATGCAAATACAAGGACTGGAATCATCTTTAAATCTCTTTCTGCTCTTCATGCACCCACTCCCAATACTGCCAATTTTCTCTCTTCAATGTATCTAAAATCTGTCCATATCTCGAGTGTGTTCATTCACCCTATTCCATACTTCTATCATCCTCACATTTATTGCTTCAGTCACCTCTTAATTGGTCTTTCAGCATTCACTCTAGCCACCTCTCCACACAACAGTCAGAGGGGTCTCTTTAAGAGGTAGATCTGATCATGGGACTCATTCATACCTCCAATTTACAACTTCTCTTTAGCTCCTTTTTTTCTTTGTATATAGAAAAACACAACAAGCAATGGTCTACAAACCCTTTAAAAGCTAAGCCTCATCTTGAACAATATATCCCTACCCTAACTGTTCTAACTACACTTAACTTTCTTTTCTCCCATCACAGGATCTGTGTTGCTGCTATTCCCTTTACTGTGAACATTCTTACACCACACACACACACACATCCTCTAAATGGCAAAATTCTATTTCTTCTTCAAACTTAGCAGATAAACCTTCCATAAATTTCCCTATGTTTATTCAGTTTACAACTATGTGCTTGCTTTGAACAATTTCCATTGTTATCTGTCAACCGATGAAAGTCATCAAAGGTTTACACACATTCTACTCCATTTTCTGTTTAAAAAGTTAGCTACCATGTTCCATCTCAGGCTGTTTCTAATACCTTTAAGATTACTTTTATAATTGTTCTTTTTTCCCCTGTGGGTTTCAACCCATTATAGATATGTTTATGTGTGCATTTATTGTCCTTAGCCTCAAATCTAGTTTTGTAAGTATATGACATATATATAATAAATTAAATAACCATATGAAAATGTCTGGTGGAAATGGGTACTAATGAGGTTTTTAATTAATCAATCAATTGGAAGTCAGAAAACCTGTTCTCTAATTCCTGCTCACACTAACTTCACGAGGAAGACCAATTTATTTTTAAAATAAGATATAGAGAGGCTACACAGTGGACACCTGCAGGCCAAATGTGGCCATGGATATGTTTTGTTAGCATAGCACAGCACAGTATTTGAATAAACTTTTGAACTTGGTGTCTTTATTTGAGGCCTATACCCTCTAGATTGCATAGTAACTGTCACTTCCTTTTACCCTACCCTTGATAACATGGGTACTGCTGGCCCTGGAAAACATGTAAGTTTGAGAATCCAAAAACTTCATGATCTCCAAAGTCCTTTTTGACTACAAAAAAAAAAAAATTATGTCCTTATAATACAGGAAATATTTGGGAAATAATGGGAAAAACTGGATTTGGTTGACATTAAAATATAGAGCAAATAATAAACAACAGGTAAAGCTCAAAGTTAATATCCAGGTACTAAGAGATACAAAAATATTCTGCCAAATTATTTCCAAAAGAGGAAAGAATAGCTTAAGGCTTAAGGCTTATAACATCTGGAAATCAGAATTCTAGCACAGGGATTAAAACACACATGTTAAAATGGCCTCATCCTAAGAGGCTCAAAACCGCAGGTTATTTGTCCATATTATATAAAACAGCACAATCTGCCAGTCTCAATAGTCTTTGCTCAGTAACAAGGCTCAAAATAGAACCAGAGGTAAACAGAGGTACATTTGGCAACAAGAAACAGACCTCCCTCCTCACCCTCATTGACCCTCACTTTTGTGAATGCATGATTCCTTATTTCATTAAAATTTCACTACCTTCATGCAAAAGCTACTTTAGAAAATCTCTAGTTCCTGAAATTATAAAAACTATGTCTCCCAGATATGGTAACCAAAAAATCAAAGGTATCTTTCTGAAACAGCCAACTATAAATGCTTTGAAATGTATAATTTTGATTCCAATTTATTTACAATCCTCCATAAATCTCAGGAATGGACACTGATTTTTCTCTGAAAGAGTTATATGGATGCTTTGAAAAAGTGATAATAAAAAGAAAGCATAGCCTTACTTTCCCAAATTTTTATGAGCTTAAAAAAGACATAATCCTTAAGTTTTATAAGCCTTACTGTCCCAAAGAAACTTTTAAAAAATCAGTAAGAAGCAATTTTATAGTTTTAATTTCTATATATAAGAAATAGAAAAATAAATTAACATGTCCAATAGACATATGAAAACATTAACCTTCATTAATAAAGAAAACCTGAACAGTGACCAGATATCAATTTTTGTCTATCAAGAAGGCAAGGATACACACATACACATGCACATGCACGCACACACACACACAAACACACACACCCAGTACTGGAACGTGGGCATTCATAAACTCTGGTGGACTGCTATAATCATTCTGTGGAGTAATTTATCAATGTGTATCAAGAGCTTTAAAGTATTCATGGTCTTTGATCTAGTAATTACACACCTAGAAATGTATCCTAAGGAAATAATCAAAGATGCAGTCAGAGATTTATGTTCAATACTATCCATAACAACGAAAAACTGAAACAGCTTAAATATCCAATAATCAAAGAACAGTTTAATAAATTATTATACGCCCATCTGAAGTTTGGTCATGCAGCCATTAAAAAGCTTTTCTTGAGGAATATGTAGTGTCATGGGACATATTTAGTAATAAAATGTTAAGTAGAAAAAACAGGATGCCAATCTCCAGATAACAGTGGGATCCAATTCTGTTTAAAGTATATTTAAAAAGGCTCTGCTTGCTGATCCAGGTGAAAGTTATACAGGTGTGTTTGTGAAAAACTCAATAATCTATACATTTATGCTATCCCTTACTTTTTGTGGCACAATATACATCGTGCATGTGTGTGTGTTAAGTTGATTCAGTCATATTTGACTCTGCGACCCTACGGACTGCAGCCCACCAGGCTCCTCTGTCCATGCGATTCTTCAGGCAGGAATACTGGAGTGGGTTGCCATGCCCTCCTCCAGGGGATCTTCCTGACCCAGGGATCAAACCTGCATCTCTCATGTATCCTGCACTGACATGTGACTTCTTTACCACTAGCACCACCTGGGACACTCTGATATACATCAATAAAGTATTTATCAAATGTTGATTTATTATGTCTGATACAAATGCCAGTCAAAAAAGGAGAAGGAAATTTTTAAAAAATTTTAAATCACTCAGTATTTGCCTTGGTAATTTATCTGGGTTGGAGGAAGGCCTATCTAGAAAGCAAAAAGAAAAAAGTAAAAAAGGCTATAACAATTAAATGAAATTATATGAATTTTTTTGAAAACTATATGGTACATGTTGTGTGTTCAAAACTGTTAGATTCATTACTTAACCTTTAAAACGACCATTTGAACAGGACTTGAAATCTTACTGAGGATGAAGTTACTGAAAACAATCACTAAAAACTCAGATTTGGAGACAATATTACGCTACTGTTACCAGCCCCTACTCCACAATCACTACCGCTTACCAGCAGCTGCTATCATTCCCACACCCAACTCGTGATGTGGATCCCCCAACCTCTCATTTGTTATGCACCCATAAAGCTCTACGGCTAAGCCTCAGAGTACCCTGAAGCATAAATTCTCAGGGTTTTAACCTTAACGAAATCTTAATCCTTAAGGATAACCAAATTGCTTTAATGTGTCTCCAGATTGACTGAAATCATTTTATTTGGTGATGGGTGGCTGGGTGATAGAGAAGATAATAAGTTTAGAGCAGAATTGAAAGTGAAAGTTGCTCAGTTATATCTGACTCTTTGTGACCCCATGGATTATACAGTCCACAGAATCCTCCAGGCCAGAACACTGGAGTGGGTAGCCTTTCCCTTCTCCAGGGGATCTTCCCAACCCAGGAATCAAACCCAGGTCTCCCGCATTGCAGGCGGATTCTTTATCAGCTGAGCCACAAGGGAAGCCCAAGAATACTGGAGTGGGTAGCCTATCCCTTCTTCAGCAGATCTTCCTGACCCAATAATCAAACTAGGGTCGCCTGCATTGCGGGCAGATTCTTTATCAACTGAGCTATCGGGGAAGAGGAAAATTATCTGCAACGAAAACTTTCCACAGTTGACTTTGTTAATAAAGGAACCTTACAGTGTATCAGCTGTAGGTAATGTTTCCTTTCTCTGTAAAGTTTTTATCTATTATCTGCACTCTGATGGGCACTTTGGATTCAATTCTAGCCAGGAAACTTCATTGCTAAATTAATAGTAACCTCTTTTTCCAAAGTTAAAGAATGAATGAAAGTTAGCTTCTACTCAATAAATATTCAAGACCCAAGTTTTCCTCTCTGGAAAACACTACTCCCTTGGTCACCTCCCCTTCCCTTCCTGCCTCCAAAACATTAGATCAAAACTACCCCCTCGGAAGAAATTAGCCTTTCAAAGCTGGAAGAGCTTTCAGCCTTTCACCTTGGAAGAGTTCTCATACAGCTGAACACAAAAGACAGTGAAATTTCTACTGAATTTACTCTGACCATAAATCCTAGACACTCCTGTGTTTCCTCTAAATGGTAGCTAAAACACTTTTAGATACTCTGGAACTTATTAAGACAAACACAGATTGTCAAGATTGTCCAAAAAGCATGGAAGAATTCAAGCTGTTTCCTTCCTTTTAAAGGAGACTGGCTTTTTCTTCCTTCAGGCAAACTCACAAGTAAAAGCCCCATTGTGAGCTGAATGATTTCTTCTCTTATCTGGAATGCCTTTCTTAATTTATTTTTTATTCCATTTATTATTTTTAGTCTCTATCTCCAACCATACCTCGTCAATAAAAATTATTTTTCACCTTTTAAAACTAACTTACAATTTTTCTACTTAATAATGTAATGCATATTCATTCAAAATTTTGAAATTAAAAGTTTTTCAAAATATTAAGTCACCTAAAATACCATTATCTAGAAATCATCACCATCAACATTTTGCTACAGGCATGTACAGAGGGCCTATTCTACTATGCCACTTTATATAAGGGACTTTAGTATTTGCAGATTTTGGTATCCACAAAGGAAATCAACAGACACTGAGGGGTGACTGGATATACAATTATAACATTTAACCAAAGGGCATTTTCCCACTACTTCTCTGATAATCAAAGAGCTCATAACCATCTTAAAGGGGGAAAAAATTACAAACAAAGCTGCAAATTTACTGGTGATGCTATCATACTGTTTTTTTTTGTTTTTTTTTTTTTAATTTTATTTATTTTTTTTTTTTCCAGTGGGTTTTGTCATACATTGATATGAATCAGCCATGGATTTACATGTATTCCCAATCCCGATCATACTGTTTTAAGCACTCATAGAACACTAGGTCAACGGGATAAAGAGACAGCTTGCCAGGCCGGAGTATCTCTTTAAGTTAAGTGAAATGTGCACACCATAATTTAAAAATATATCTATAGAGAGGGAGAGTATGTGGCTTAAACAGTATAGTTAAGGCTTAAAATACAATTTGATTTACTACATTTAATTTACACAAATATCCTAAGCGTGAATCTATTACAGAAAGCAAAAACTAGATTAGTGTCCTTATTAAGGGACACATTTGTTAACCCAGTGATTCTCAAAGTCTTATCTATGGAATACAACCAATCTAACAATTACCTAGGGGATCTGAGAGCAGTGAACATTTTCAACCCATATAAAAAAGAGCCAAGAAAATAGAGTTCCTAAGCATTAAATAGGTGGCAGGCAGGAATACCTGAGGGATCTGCATGTCTAACAGGTTTTCCAAATAATTCTTAAAAGTGCTAAAGTTGAAAAACCACTGCTTTGTCTCTTACTTAATGAAAGAATAGACAACAATAGAATTAACAGACAACTGCATTTGTTTTGAGAATAAAAAACAGATTTACATTTTTTGGTATCACAAAATATTAATAAACAGAAACACCAATTAAGTAGAGTCAGGAGACCAGAAGGGGGAGCTCTTACATCCTGCAATCATAACAGAACCCAGGAAGAAGAAAGATGGCCTGTTCTTTGGCAATAACTCGGCCAAAGAAAAACTATGGGCTCTGTTGAGAACAGCCCTCCCAACTTCCTTTTCCCCTCCATTTTTGCTGGGGACTTGTACGAGGCTTCTCATGTTTGCAGACTCCAAATTGAAATTCTCTGCTCATTCTAAATAAACCCATTTTTTGCTGGCAAAACAGTTAGGTTAACACACTTTACAAACTTGGCCAGTAACAACTGCACACTTAATATACTTAATATGATTTATTTATGACAATGAACTTCTCCTAAATATAATACAATAAATAATACATGATAAGATCGAAAGAACCCTATGATTGAAATCCTAATTTTCCCCTTTAAAAAGAGAAAAGCCTTTCTCTGCTAGCAAGAAGACAGGTTAACCTTGGTCATGATAGATGTTAAAAGGGATGGATACCAAATGGGAGATAAGACGGGACACTGAGTACAACTTGGATTAAAACTGTGAAAGGCACCCTGAGCCAGAAACATATATTTCCTCACCAGTTAGAATAACCATGTTATTGTTAGAATAACCTTGCAAAGCTTTGTGCATGAGATCTGATGAAGGGGAAACTATCACGTCTAGTGGCATGACAATGGAAATTGAATGAGATCTTCTTGGGGTTACACAGTACTCAAGATAAAGGTGCACACTTTGGGAGAATATACTCCTTAAGACTAACTATACCTGCCGTAGAACTAAGTGCATGTGAGTGTAAAAAAAAAAAAAAAAAAACTTAAGGAAGTCTTAAAAAGTTCCTTTCATAAATGATAAATTGGAAATTACTACCTCCTGATTTCCATAAACAACAGATTCCTTAAAATTTAGAGTGAGTAAAAGTCACTCAGTTGTCTCCAATTCTTTGCAACCCCATGGACTATATAATTTCTATATAGGCCAGAATTCTCTAGGCCAGAATATTGGAGTGGGTAGCCTTTCCCTTCTCCAGGGGATCTTCCCAACCCAGGAATCAAACCCAGGTCACCCACATTGTAGGTGGATTCTTTACCAGCCGAGCCACAAGGGAAGCCCAAGAATACTGGAGTAGGTAGCCCACCCCTAACCCAGTGGATCTTCCAGACCCAGGAATCGAACCAAGGTCTCCTGCATTGCAGGTGGATTCTTTACCAACTGAGCTACCAGGGAAGCGCCTTGCAAATTATAGTCCTTTCTAAATGGCAAGACACTGTTGGACCTAGTCAGAATAGTTTAAGTCTTCAGTGTCCCACACTATAAGATCAGACCCTGGAAATTGCATTGCTACTGTGATCAAGCAGGCACTGGAACTCTTGGGATGACCAACTACTTCCAGGCTTACTGGAGGTAAGAGAAACTCTTACAAGAGATTACAGATAATGTTTGATAAGTTAAGCCAATGACCTTGTGGGTTTAGTACTAATAATGGTAGTAATTCTTATTAGTAAATTAAAATTATAGTCCTTAATAAAAACTCTGATTTGTCTGCCAAGAATTCCAAGAGGGTGGTAGACAGAGAATAGGATTTTTAAGTCATGTCTATAACTTTACTGAGCATAGACCGGGAAGTGTGCTCTGACACCAGGTTTGCCCAAGGATAAATACTGCAGTGGGTCATCTGCCAAGCAGCAGGAAACCAAGACTTGGAGTCTGAAATAACGAAGTCCAATTCAAGTAAGAGCAATTTGAGTTAGAAATTAATACACTACTTGGATTGCATCATGACCATAAAGAAGTCCCCTGAATTTTCACTTGTGATGGTGCTAATGAGGGCTGAGAAGGAAAGAGAGGGCCTTTTAGTGACCATCTATCAATAGAGGGCTGAAGGAAGCCAGATGTGATATAGCTATGGTTCAGTCTCTTGAAGATGCATCCCTGTCTGGCGCAGATTTGCAGGTTATCGGGTGATGGGCTAAGCTGGCTTTCACTGTGACAAGGCGGCTGTAAGTGAGAACCTATAGTCACTCACCCGTGAGGTCTGCAGCCTGGAGTGAGCAAATAAACACACTAGAGACTCTGACACTGGCCAAGCACTAAGTATTGGAAAGAGCTCCACGCTTGTCTCAGTTTGGGATAATAGGGCCCTGTAAGCTTTTTACCAAAGGTACTAGGAGGAGAATCCTCCGTGGTTGTTCCTTGATAAGTCACAATCTCCAACTCCAGATTTAAAAAAAAACAACAACTATAGATCCCCTTGTAGTACCTATGGCGCCTGGCAGTGCCTCCAGTTCACTCCCAAAATAGAACTGCAAGAATTCTGATAAGAGTGAATCACACTCACAGACAGGTGCAAATAGCAAGGAGCTCTGAACTACACTGTCAAATATTATGTGCTCCCAGGGAAGTAGAGAGCTCTCAAATGGTGACCAAAGGAAAGTACAGCAGGACAAAATTGCCTGATGGGAGAAAGCTCTTCCCCACTTCCAACTCTGCCAAAGAAATTCTGTAATTGTATTATTTTACTAGGATCAATCTTGATCACCAATTGATCAGTATTGATCAATACTCGTAATCCATCATCACAAACTGAGATTACACGACTTCAGGCCTCTCGGACACCTCCTAGCAACTAGTTCTAATCTATAGAGAAAACAAGTTCTCATCTGTAATATTACTTCAGACCTCAAACCTGACTGTTTCCCCATCCCAAAGACTCATGGGCCTCAAGGCTTTCATCATAACGCCCTCGCACCAAAATGCTCTCTTCCAGCCCTTCCCTGGGCCAACGGCTGCTCAGGCTGCGACTCATACCATAGCTGCTTCCCTTAAAGAAGCTTCCCTAGTCCCCTCTGACCATGTTGCCAACTCCACTGAATATTCCCACAAAACCTCACACTCCTCCAGCTTAGGACTTACTGTATAGTAATTAAATTGCCTAAGTAGTTATTTGTTTAATCTCTATCCCACAGCACGAAGCCATGAGAGTATATTTTTGCTGACTGTTGTGCCAAGGCCTAGCACATAACAGCCGCTTAATAACATCTACTGAATGAATGCAAGAGCACCTAAAAACTAAAATCAAGGCAAAGTTATCACTACAGTACTTTCACTTTACTAAGACCATGCAAACCTAACCTCAACTACTACTTTTAAAAGATAATTAGGCTTAAAATGTTTAAAAGATATTGCTAATCTTTAATTTTTCATTTCTCTCTAGCTTGTGAAACAACAAACAAAAAAAATGGTGAGAAGTTCAACCTAATATTTACCTAAAATAAAATGAATTATTTTGTAAACTTGGCCTTCAAAGAAAAATGGTAACTAAACGGTCCTGTGGTGACCGAGGTTCCAGTTAAATAATATCCAATCAACATATGGGTATTAAACATTCAAGAGCTGCTCAGAATACTATGAATTAATCAGTGTTTCCTCATTTAAATGTTTAATATTTAATGCTAGTGCTTCTACCATCTCTTAAAATTGTTATACTTTACTATGTCTTACAACCAAATAACAACAGGCTTGAAATACAATATCTGAGAATTCTGGTTGTGGAATCCATGGTGATCTGCACATTAGAGAAAAGCATGATTGCACTGCATTAAGCTTTTGATGAAATTCTCAACACATTTACCTCAGATGTAAAGAGATAATAATGATGACAACAAATATACTCATAATAAGCAAAAGTAAGTGCTTGTGGGATGTGATTGCCTTTCATCTATGATGAATTATTTGTAGAAGCTTACTAAAAATCTGGCATTCATGAACTCCCCTAGACAAATGTAAGTGGTATGATAAAGGCATTTTAGATAATACAAAGTATTTGTGCTTGCAAGTCTGTCTAGCAAATATCCTGAACACTAGCTGTGGCAATAGAATAATATCCCCCCCAAATGAATTCATTCATTCCACGTTCTCTCAGGCATCTTAAAAGTAATATCGGCATTTAAAAATTCAATATAATAGCCATAACGTTTTATTCTTATATACACTCTATCATTCAGAAAACTCAAGGACATTAACTGTGACTCACTATATCTTACAACATATTCAGTTCCTTTAACCCTATCAGGGAAGCATCTTTGTGCATCAAAAACAAAACAACGGTGATTGTTATGGATTACATTGTGTCCCTGCCCCTTCCCCTCACCAAGTTCATATATTGAAGCCCTAACTCCCAGAATCTCAGAATATGTCCTTATTTAAGCAGAGACAGGATCTTTATAGACGTAATCAAGTTAAAGTGAGGTCATTAGTGTGGGCCTTAATCCAATATGACCGGGATCCTTATAAAAAGAGGAAAATTGGAAACATAGCCAGACATGCGGAGAGGGAACACAGTATGAGCAATGAGCAAACACACACAGAAGACGGCCATGAATAAGCCAAGGAGAGAGGCCTAGGCCAGACCCTTCCCTCACAGACCTCAGAAGGAACCAATCTTGCCCCAGGAATTTCAGACACCTAATCCCCAGAACTGTAAGACCATGTATTTCTGTTGTTTTAAGTCACCTAGTTTATGGGATTTTGTTACAGCAGACCTAGAAAACAAACACATAAGTAAAATATTGGGTATTACAACAGAAATATTCCATTCATAAAGCAGAAAAATTGAATTTCCTAGTGAAGCTTCAATTTGACTCTAGGGCATATTTTAACATGAGAGCTCAACATATATTATATATTATCAAATATTACTTCTTACAGTGTCATGTGACTGGGAGAGTTATAATTGCTATGGCACTTGTTCTCTGAAATTCTTTTTTCCATGCTAATTTAGATTTTTAGCATGACATTATCTCCATTCTTTTCCAAAATAAATGATTTAATTTCTGACTAAGTAGCTATGTCTAGGCTTCCCCAATGGCTCAGCAGTGAAGAATCTGCCTGCAATGCCGGAGACCCATATTCAATCCCTAGGTCCAGAAGATTCCCTGAAGGAGGGCATGGCAGCCCACTTCAGTATTCTTGCCTGAAGAATCCCGTGGACAGAGGAGCCTGACAGGCTACAGTCCATAGGGTTGCAATGAGGCAGACATGACTGAAGCAACTGAGCACACACACCCACATCTATCTACAGCAAAGCTAACTACAGCAAGGATAAAGCATAAAACATGGCCATTCTCGCCAGATGAATGACACTGCTTTTCACTGAGTAAAGCAAAGTTAGAATAGACACTCAAATGCATTGACCGTGAACTTCCAGATGTTCAAACTGGTTTTAGAAAAGGCAGAGGAACCCGAGATCAAATTGCCAACATCCACTGGATCATCGAAAAAGCAAGAGAGTGCCAGAAAAATACCTATTTCTGCTTTATTGACTATGCCAAAGCCTTTGATTGTGTTGATCACAATAAACTGTGGAAAATTCAGAAAGAGATAGGAATACCAGACCACCTGACTGCCTCTTGAGAAACCTGTATGCAGGTCAGGAAGCAACAGTTAGAACTGGACATGGAATGACAGACTGCTTCCAAATAGGAAAAGGAGTACATCAAGGCTGTATACTGTCACTCTGCTTATTTAACTTATATGCAGAGTACATCATGAGAAACGCTGGGCTGGAGGAAGTACAAGCTGGAATCAAGATTGCTGGGAGAAATATCAATAACCTCAGATATGCAGATGATACCACCCTTATGGCAGAAAGTGAAGAAGAACTAAAGAGCCTCTTGATGAAAGTGAAAGAGGAGAGTGAAAAAGTTGGCTTAAAGCTCAACATTCAGAAAACCAAGATCATGGCATCTGGTCCCATCACTTCGTGGCAAATAGATGGGGAGACAGTGGAAACAGTGGTTGACTTTATTTTTCTGGGCTCCAAAACCACTGCTGATGGTGACTGCAGCCATGAAATTAAAAGATGCTTACTCCTTGGAAAGAAAGTTATGACCAACCTAGGCAGCATATTAAAAAGCAGAGACATTACTTTGCCAACAAAGGTCCATCTAGTCAAGGCTATGGTTTTTCCAGTGGTCATGTATGGATGTGAGAGTTGGACCATAAAGAAAGCTGAGCACCGAAGAGTTGATGCTTTTGAACTGTTGGGTTGGAGAAGACTCTTGAGAGTCCCTTGGGCTGCAAGGAGATGCAACCAGTCCATCCTAAAGGAGATCAGTCCTGGGTGTTCATTGGAAGGACTGACGCTGAAGCTGAAACTCCAATACTTTGGCCACCTGATGTGAAGAACTGACTCATTTGAAAAGACCCTGATGCTGGGAAAGATTGAGGGCAGGAGGAGAAAGGGATGACAGAGGATGAGATGGCTGGATGGCATCATCGACTCGATGGACCTGGGTTTGGGTAGACTCCAGGAGTTGGTGATGGACAGGGAGGCCTGGTGTGCTGTGGTTCATGGGGTTGCAAAGAGTCAGACACGACTGAGCAACTGAACTGAACTGAAGTCAAATGCATTAAAAGTATATCTACCATGCTCTTGGATTGGAAGAATTAACATAATGAAAATGTCTATATTACACAGAGCAATCTATAGTCAATGTAATCCCTATCAAACTACCAATAGTATTTTTCACAAAACTAGAACAAATAATTTCACAATTTCTATGGAAACACAAAAGTCCCCAAACAGCCAAAGCAATCTTAAGAAAGAAGAATGGAACTGAAGGAATCAATCTTCCTGACTTCACACTATACTACAATACTATATTCATCAAGACAGTATGGTACTGGCACAAAAACAGAAATTCAGACCAATGGAACAAGATAGCCTGGAGATAAATCCATGCACCTATGGACACCTTATCTTTGACAAAGAAGGCAAAAATATACAATGGACAAAAAGACTGTCTCTTCAACAAGTGGTGCTGGGAAAACTGGTCAATTACATGTAAAAGAATGAAATTAGAACACTTCCTAACACCATATACAAAACTAAACTCAAAACAGATTGAAGACCTAAATGTAAGACCAGAAACTATAAAACTCTCAGAGGAAAACATAGGCAGAACACACTTTGACATAAATCACAGCAAGATCCTCTATGACCCACCTCCTAGAGTAAGGGAGATAACAAAAACAAACAAATAACACCTGATTAAACTTAAAAGCTTTTGCACAACAAAGGAAACTATAAGCAAGGAGAAAAGACAACCCTCAGAATGGCAGAAAACAAGAGTAAATGAAACAACTGACAGAATTAATCTCCAAAACTCACAAGCAGTTCATGCAGCTCAATACCATAGCTTGGTTGTTTACAAACAACCCAATCAAAAAATGGGCAGAAGACCTAAACAGACATTTCTCCAAAGAAATATAGATGTCTAATAAACACATGAAAAGATGTTCAACATTACTCATTATTAGAGAAATGCAAATCAAAACCACAATGAGATACCATCTCATACCAGTCAGAATGGCCATCATCAAAAAGTCTACAAATAATAAATGCTGGAGAGGGGTGTGGAAAAAAGAGAACCCTCTTATACTGTTGGTGGGAATGCAAACTTATACAATCACTATGGAGAACACTATGGAGATTCCTTTAAAAATTAGGAATAAAACTATCATACAACCCAGCAATCCCACTACTGGGCATATACACTGAGGAAATCATAACTGAAAAAGACACATGTACCCCAGTGTTCATCACAGTACTATTTACAACAGCTAGGACATGGAAGCAAGTTAGATGCCCATCAGCAGATGAATGGATAAGGAAGTTGTAGCACATATAAACAATGCAATGTTACTCAGCTATAAAAAGGAATGCATCTGAGTCAATTCTAATGAGGTGGATGAACCAAGAGCCTATTATACACAACGAAGTAAGTCAGAAAGAGAAAGACAAATGTCATACATTAACACATATATATGGAATCTAGAAAGACAGTACTGATGATTCTACATGTAGGGCAACAAAGGAGACACAAAGAACGGACTTTTGGATATAGTGGGAGAAGGAGAGGTGGGATGGTTTGAGAGAATAGCATTGAAACATATACATTACGACATGTAAAATGGATAGCTAGTGGGAGTTTGATGTATAACACAGGAACCCAAAGCCGGTGCTCTGTTACAACCTGGAGAGGGGGGTGGGAGAGGGGTTCAGGAGCGAGGCGACACGTGATGCCTATGGCTGATTCATGTTGATGTATAGCAGAGGCTGTCACAAGATTGTAAAGAAATTATCTACTGCTTAAAATATATAAATAATTGTTTAAGTATATCTAAGTACACTAATGCCTAGAACTGTTGATGCCCATGACCATTATAATCATTAATGCATTGAGTATCATCAATAAAACATTTGACACATTTTAAAACATTTAATATTTGCATTATTTTGTTTGGATTCCTTATACTAAAACTATATTTTTGTGACTGGAGTCACATTCTAGGTGTTCTAAGGAGTCTTCTATGTAAAGAAATATTTGATGAATATACATACCCACATATGCATATATGTTTCCTTCTTTATATAATGTGTGTGTGTGTGTGTGTGTGTGTGTGTGTGTTAACTTCATTCTATATAAACTGTTTTTGTTTTAACAATTTGGGCATTTCATGTCAAGTCTGCATAAGTTGGAATATATATTTTTAGTTAGCTTAATAAGTTTTAATCCTCAAATTGCCTGTGTGTCAAAAATCCAAAATGGCAGATTACTTTTTAATTTATTTTTTAACTGAAGGATAATTGCTTTACAAAATTTTATTGTTTTCTGTCAAACATCAACAAGAATTAGCCATAGGTACACCCATGTCCTCTCCCTCCCTAACCTCCTTCCCATCCTCCTCCCCACCCCACCCTTCTAGATTTGTTACAGAGCCTCTGTTTCTGTTTCCTGAATCATATAAATTCCCACTGGCTATCTATTTCACACATGGTATTGTAGGCTTCCATGTTACTCTCTCCATACATCTCACCTCTCCCTCCTTCCCTCCCCCCATGTAAATAATTCTGTTTCTCCATTGCTGCCCTGCAAATAAATTCATCCATTTCTAGATTCCATATATATCCGTTAGTATATGATATTTTATTTCTCTTTCTGACTTACTTCACACTGTATAATAGGCTCTAGGTTTGTCCACCTCATTAGAACTGACTCAAATGTGTTCCTTTTTATGACTAAGCAATATTCCATTGCATATATGTACCACAGCTTCTTCATCCATTCATCTGTCGATGGACATCTAGGTTGCTTCCATGTTCTAGCTATTGTAAATAGTGCTGCAATGAACGTTGGGGTACATGTTTCTTTTTCAATTTTGGTTTCCTCAGGGAATATGCCTAGTAGTGGGACTGCTGGGTCATATGGCGGTTTTATTTCTATTTTTTTAAGGAATCTCCATACCATCTTCCATACGGGCTGTATCAATTTACATTCCCATCAGCAATGCAAGAGGGTTTCCTTTTCTCCACACCCTCTCCAGCATTTATTGTTTGTAGACTTTTTGATGATGGCCACTGACTGGTGTGAGGTGGTATCTCATTATAGTTTTGATTTTCATTTCTCTAATAATGAGCAATGTTGAGCAACTTTTCATGTGTTTGTCAATCATCTGTATTTCTTCTTTGGAGAAATGTCTGTTGAGGTCTTTTTCCCACTTGTTGATTGGGTTGTTTGTTTTTCTGGTATTGAATTATATGAGCTGCTTGTATATTTTGGAGATTAATTGTCAGTTGTTTCCTTTGTTATTATTTTTCCCATTCTGAGAGTTGTCTTTTCACCTGTTTATAGTTTCCTTTGCTGTGCAAAAGCTTTTAAGCTTAATTAGGTCCCACTTGTTTATGTTTGTTTTTATTTCCATTACTCTAGGAAATAGGTCATAGAGTATCTTGCTTTGATTTATATCATCGAGTGTTCGGCCTATGTTTTCCTCTAAGAGTTTTATAGTTTCTGATCTTACATTTAGGTCTTTAATCCATTTTGAGTTTACCCATATGTATGGCATTAGGAAGTGTTCTAATTTTATTCTTTTACATGTAGCTGTCCAGTTTTCCCAGCAACACTTACTGAAGAGGCTATCTTTGCCCCATTGTATATTCTTGCCTCCTTTGTCAAATATAAGGTACCCATAGGTGCATGGGTTATCTCTGGGCTCTCTATCTTGTTCCATTGGTCTATATTTCTGTTTTTGTGGCAGCATTATTTACAATAAGAAATCTCCACTGAGTGAAAAGTAATTTCCCCAAGATCATATCATTTCAAAGATCAAGTCTGGGACTAGTCTGTTTATATGTGAGGAAGAAGGGCAATGATTTTCTAGATTACAACCCTTCCTTTCATTATTGGTGGACAAATTAACTAGTGTGTTTTTTAAGAATATAAATTTGATACCATATATTAACACATATATATAGAATCTAGAAAAATGGTAGTGATGGATCTATCTGTAGGGCAGCAATAGAGATGGAGACATAGAAAACAGACTTGTGAACACAGCAGGGGGAAGGAGAAGGTGGGGCAAATTGAGACAGTAGCACTGAAACATATACATTACCATATGTAAAACAGTTAGTGGAAATTTGCTGTGTGGTTGAGGTTACCCACTCCAGTATTCTGGCCTGGAAAATTCCATGGACTGTATAGTCCATGGGGTCGCAAAGAGTCGGACACAACTGAGTGACTTTCACTTTCACTTTCAAGGAGCTCAACTCAGTATTCTGTGACAACCTAGAGAGGTAGGAAGGAGGTTCAAGAGGGCAGGTATATAAAGGATATATGCATACCTGTGGCTATTCATGGTGATGTATGGCAGAAACCAACAGAACACTGTAAAGCAATTAACCTCCAATTTAAAATAAAGAAAATTTTTAAAAAGAATATAAATTTTAAAAGAATATTTTATTTTCTATTCTGCACCTCTCACATACTCTGTGTCTAAAATTTAGTTACAGACGCAGCATTTTGTGTGCTACATATATACTTCTGTATCAAAATGCTAAGAAACTTATATCAAGCTTTCAGCTCATGTTTTAAAGGAAATAATGTTCTCAAGACACAGTCAGATTTACAACAATTAACATTACAGTTTAAAGAATCTGCCTGCAATGCAGGAGACTCAGGTCTGATCCCTGGGTTGGAAGATCCTCCGGAGAAGGGAATGGCAACCCACTCCAGTATTCTTGCCTGGAGAATTCCCTGGACAGAGGAGCCTGGCAGGCTACAGTCCATGAGGTTATAAAGAGTCAGACACGACTGAGCTACTGACACTTACTAAGATTCTATAATACATACTACACTCTAAAATAAAATGTCAAGAAATGACTGGAAAAGTAAAACTAATAATACATTCATGATAAATTATTCAAGATAATCTAAAATATGAAAAAAATTAGCAATGTGAATTTAGTTATTTTAAAAGGACATGTGGAATACGAAATCTAAAACCTGTTTATTTTTTAAAGTGGCTCTTGAGTATTAGTGTCATATCTATGCAAACATATAAGCTTTTAAAATAAATACCAAACATTTCAGCCAAATATTATTAAATTATTTTAACTTCTGCTCTATCTAGTCATTAAGATACTGCTTAGTGCCCTCTACTACCAACAAAATCAGTTAATTTTTTTTTTTAACTTAAAAACTCTTGATAAATGCTTTTGGCTCTTAAAGGACATTTAACATGAAAACGTCTCCTTTCCAACACTACACTGCCACGATGATCTATTCCTGTTTCTGTAGTAAAGAGACTGCTAAACATTATTGAAACTACAACTGGTGTAAATAACACTGAAATGTTGATGTTCTACAAAGAATCCCCAACACTCTGTTACTGTAATTGCCACTGATTTTATTTTTTTTAACCAACATGTTCCTGAGTCCTCTCCCAAGTCTACCAGCAATCAAATCTGTTAAAAATCTGACACCACCTCCACATTTGTCAGCTTACCAATTATTAAGTCAAATACCTTTAACTGTAAGCAAATAACATTTATTTGAACATATTGTCTTTAGATTATTTCTAAATGAAATAGAGGAATAATATCCTAGAGAGTAAATAAGATACTTTTGTGGGGAAATAAAGTACATGTTCTTTAATTTAAATCTTGTAATTGCCTTTCATTATATAAATACCACTTCGAAAACTGCATGTATCACCAAACCACAGTCCTAATGAGACAGATTTGGTGGGGTGGGAGTTAGGTTCATTTCAATTTCTCTACAGCAGCCTGCTATAAGGAGATATTTCTTTCACTCTAGTACTTAACTGAAACTTTCCTCATCAAAACCTCCAACACTCGTTAACCATGACAAACATGCTTGTTATCTCCTGTGGTAAGTGTTTATGTGATTTAGCTTTCACACGCATCTATATTCTAGGCCTTCTTTGACTTTTGAACCCCTAAATTTAAACATCTAACGCACTTACATGCACACACACAGACACTAGCTCAATCTAGCTAGTCAAATGTCTTGTCAAATTAATCAGAACGAAAATGATTTAGATTTGGTACTATTGCTATTTACTGCTTTTCTAAACTTGTTTAAAACCAGTGGATTTGTTGATTTGTCTTTGCTAATTTCATGAATTTTAAGGCAGTAAAGGGCCGAGTTCAAGAATTAGTGAGACCCTCAAGTCTGATTCTTCACATCATCCTACAGTCTATCTGCAGAGTCAGTCTGCCTTTTTAAGTACGTCAGTTATATACAACTACCCTATGATTCTTCATTGCATGAATTTTAGTTTGTTTGGTTTTTCATTTTTTATTGTAGTTGATGAACAATATAAGTTTCACATGTACAACATGGTGATTCACAATTTTTAAAGGCTATACTTCATTTACAATTATTATTATAAAATATTGGCTATATTCCCTGTGCTACACATTAATCCTTGTAGCATATTTATTTAATACATAGTACAAACTACTATGTATTATCTTAACCCCCTATCCCCATCTTGCCCTTCCCCGGTTTCCTCTACCTGTTGGGAAGTACTAGCTTCCCTCTGATTAGTGACTTTGCAAACACACCGCATAATACTCATTTTAAAATAAATTTACTTAAGTTTATCTAAAATTTTCTTGCTTTGGTACTTAAGCAACCATCACGAGTTAACAAGTTGTTCTCAGCCCGCTTTCCATTTCCAACTATTTTTCATGATATATTTCTATAAGCCTTTCTTTATAAACACATTCTCTCTCTGTACCTCTCTTTCTCTCTTCTGCTGTAAACTCAGCACTACAAGAAAGTCTCTGGGGTCACTGGAAATGACCCCAAATGCATAAATAGAAACATGAAGAACTAGTATCATTTTATATAAAGTGTTAGGGAGATGTATACTAAAGAAGTATACACAGTAGCTCTTTGCATTAAAAAATTCAGGAAAAAATTTTAAAGTCATTATATTGTTGAAACAATAAAGATGATGAGTGATACCATAGTATCTCTGACACTTTCACAGAAGGATGAGAGAAAGTCTGATAAAACACCTTCTTGCCTTAAAAAAAAAAAAACAAAAAACCCACCCTCAGTAACTGGGGAAGTATTTGACATGGAAATTGGCTCTGCCCTTAAAGTGTTTCGCCCTGTGAACCCTTCGTTAGATGAAGTCACACTCCTCCATGATGTCACAGCCGTCACTACATCCACCTCCCAGTGGGACTTTTGGTGGAGACCAATCACCAAAGCCTGGTTGATTCCTTTCTCTTTCTCATGCTGTGTGACAATCCAAGTTCCAAGATTCCCGCTGACTTAAAAGGGAGATGTGCTCCATCCAGGATGAGCACCACAGGGGAAAAAGTCAGTGCTAAAAAAAGTTCCCAAAGGAAGACAAACTCTTCAAAGTATCCTAAACTTACATTTCTTGCAGTTTATTGAAAAAGTTAAAATGTTGCTTTACCTAAAGTTCACAATAATGGTTTGGAGGGTTATCATTTTTTGTTTTTGAATCCACAGGCATAGTTTATTGCACTTTTCCATAAAGCATCAGCAGGGCTCAGGGCAGCTTAGACGAGATTCAGTCTCTAACAATGTACAGTTTTCTCCACCGCTTCACTAAAAGAAGTTGAATGTGCTCTTGACAAATCATATTTTAGCAATGCAGATATTTTCGAGGCACTGCTTGGGGAAAATATACACACATACAGAAAGAATTTTATATAAAGAATATTAAATATATCAATCTAAATATCTAATGGGAATGTAATCTCAACTAGAAGCTGTAGTGAATTTGTTTTGTGAATTTAAAATTAGTGAATTTAAAAATAAATTATCAAAAGCCACCAGCCTTTATTTATTTCCTATCATCTCTTCACACACACTTGTTCATAAACACAGATACATACACATACACACTCACATCATTCTTTTCCAATACGTTTAGTTGTCACTGTAGTATACTTGACCACTGTTTTAACAGCTAGAAGAGATAAGTAGTTTAGTCGCTAAGCTGTGTCCAACTCTATGCAACTCCATGGACTGTAGCCTGCCAGACTCCTCTGTCCATGGGATTCTCTGGGCAAGAATACTGGAGTGGGTTGTCATTTCCTTCTCCAGGGGATCTTCCCAACCCAGGAATCAAATCTGTGTCTCCTGTCAATATATGTGCGTGTGTCTGTGTTTGTGAACAAGTATGTGTGAAGGTGCGTACATCAGTGTGTGTGTGATTTATTTACTCCTATTTTCCTTTATTGGAAAAAAGAGATGTTCTTCATATATCCTTTCTGACAATCTACCAACCAACTGAAGTTATCTGAACTAAAGTGTGAACTAACACAGAACAAAATACACACGAGATATTAGAATTCCTACATACTCTTTTTTGTTTTTTATTATCTAGCTATCTGGCTGTGCCAAGTCTTAGTTGCTGTACATGGGGTCTCTGATCTTCATAGCGGCATGCACGATATTCTAGTTGGAGGCACGCAAATTCTGAGTTGCAGCACATGGGATCTAGTTCCTTGGCCATGGGTTGAACACAGGCTGTGTGCATTGGGAGAGTGGTGTCTTAGCCACTGCAGCATCAAGACCACCTAAGAATTCTTAACATACTCTTGAGACCAAGTTCAGGCATGGAATATATAAAATTATATAAAATCAATATTGCATAAAAATAATTTATAATTAGACTATCAAAGCAGTTAAATCTGGATATCCAAGAACCAATTTTTGTTTTCTGGAAAATAGAAATGACAAGGAGTTATCAGTCTGGATGTAGGCTAAATCCTATTTCAGAAGCATACGAACAAAGTGTTTTCATGTATATGTTAAACTGATTTTTTAAGGACAGTAATTTCAAGAGCCTCAGAAAATACAATCAGCAAGACTGAGGGAAAAAAAAAAAAGCTTTTTTAGCTGAAGAAAAAGCTAAAGGCTATCTTCTATAAAAGAATTTCTAGTTAATGGCAGATCATTTGGCTCATCAAGTATAGCAAAGGATGCCAGCCAGCAGCAGTAGCCTGGTGTTTAGACTTTCAAAGGTATCAGTGCTTACTATTTTTTGAATAGCATATTTTTGATTCAGTCTTAATTTGGTTCCCGTCCTATCTGTATAACTACGGGACCCTGAGTAATCCAACCAGTAATCCAACCAATTTTTCTGGACCACAAATCATTTAATAAACATAAAACAGAAGTAGATTCAGTGACACACAAAATGTTTTCCAGCTCAAAATCTTGCATGACTCTATGGCACTCTTATGAGATATATTAATAAATTACCATGAACAATTATTGAATTCCTTTCTCTAGAAATTAAAAAGGAGGAAAAATAATCAAATGTCTTCCTGCTAACTTAAGGCTATTTTTCTCCCCCAGCAGAAAAATAGATAAATCTTGGTAATTCCTTATGATTCTACACCATCCAAAGTAATCCTACTCAGTGATATTCACTGTGTACTTTCAACCTGAGGACTCAAAACTTCTTCCAGGTCTAGAAAACTCTCTGCTATCACCCCTCTGAATATTGCATCTTCCTCATTTGCTGCACCCTAAACTTCTGGAACTCCTATTAGATGTAGGATAGTACTGTTGCTACATTCTTGGCTCAAGTTCCTGTGACTGGTGCAGATTCAGGCCACTGTCTACATGCAAGGCAGGCTTCAGCTTATGTTTCCACTCAACCAACCTCCTTTCTCACCCAAGAACCAGGATAAGATATTCACTTCCAGGTCACCTTTCAAATCTAATGAATGGGCAGAGATTTTCTGGTACCCATATGGAACAGGAAAACCCCATCCCAGCTTTGGACTTTATACTGAAAGCTTAGGTCAATCTTTCTTTTGTGTTTATAGACTTTGATTTGGAGTTAAAAAATCTCAGCACCTAAGGGATATATTAGGTCTTGATAACCCTGAAAGCCATGTAGCTTCTATTCTTTCTAACCGCTATGTCTCTGGGTCCTTTCTTGTTTCTGTCACCTGAAGATATTCCCCAGTTTGCTTTAGAGCACAACTATGTACTTTAAAGTTGTTTCTGTCATATTTTATCCTGCATTCATTTGATGTTTGGAATGACATCAGGTTTTGCCAGCTTAGTTTACCCTCGACCTACTGCATTCTACACAGACAGTAAGGTGCTGCGTCCCTGCTGGTCCCTCAGGCACATTAAGACATTCAACTGCAACGTCAGTTTTACTTACTATGCTGCTGTTAGTCATCAGTAACCCATGTATCTAGAAGAGTCACTACCTGAAATGAACAGCTTTCTTTCCTGAAAGACAGGAGGCCATGGTAAAACTGATTTTAATGTTAGAAGAGTTCAATTAGGGAAACAAGTTCACAATGATGATGAAAAGAACTCTTGCAAAGGAAACAAAAGATCAGGATAGGGACTTCCCTGGTGGTCCAGTGGTTAAGACTCAGCTTTCTAATGCAGGGGTTGTGGGTTCAATCCCTGGTTAGGGAACTGAGATCTCACATGCTGCAAGGTGTGGCCAAAAATTAAAAATAAATAAATCTTTAAAAAAAAAAAGGTCAGGATAAAGCCAAATGCAATTTAAGAAATATGACAAAAATTTGAGTTTTAATCACTAAGACATAAGAGTATATCCATACAGAATGATTTCTCAGTATAATAATAACTATTCTTATGAGAAAATCTCTGCTTTGGGCTAGTTTTCAAAACTTTTTAATTAGGAATCATACTGATACACTATAATCTTTGGATAGA
The DNA here is from genome assembly GCF_910594005.1 of Cervus elaphus. Taxonomy (NCBI): domain Eukaryota; kingdom Metazoa; phylum Chordata; class Mammalia; order Artiodactyla; family Cervidae; genus Cervus; species Cervus elaphus. The sequence continues at coordinate 53,702,201 of NC_057832.1, forward strand.
AGCTTGATTAAAAAGGAGAAAACAGGAAAGCGTGTTAGACTGAAACATCATGTTTCCATCTTCTCCCCAAAGGGGTCATTAGCAAGGATTTAAGAAGGCTTAGCAGTACTAAAATTTCAATGTAGACTTGAAAAGGAGCTAGATGCTAAGGATGAAGCTGTAGAGGGCAAGAACTGTTGTCCTGAAGCAAAAGAAAGAATGGGATTACCAGAGTGTTAAAAGAGAACTGTCCTGGCAATTTTACAGCTTTTGCTTAGAAATGACAAAGAACATGAAATGAAAAACATGGGGAGGGGATAAATGTATGTTCTTGGTGTCTTGGAATTCTCTAAGCCAGAGAGAAAATTAACACTTCATATTTGGAGCTAGAAGCATAAACACAGGTATCAGGAGACTATGAAATTTGCCATAAAGCAAGAAAGAAAACTGGCAGTGTGCAGGAAAGGACAAATGACTCATGTTGCTGAGGTATAATTGGAGGGCATTGGGCTGTTTGCCTTGGCTTTGTTAAGCCATTCTCACTGGAAATATCTCTGGAATTCAGTTCCCTTGAGTTAAGAAAAAAGAGTAAGTACTACACTGAATCTGTCTCAAGTAAAAAAAAAATATTTTTTCAAACTTTTCTCAGCACTCTAGAAGAAAATTAATACATAAAGGAACACAAATTATTCTTTTTTAAATATAGTTTGCTGAATAAAAGTGAATGGCATTACAAAAATTATCCCAGGGATTGAAGCTAAAAGAATGAGTCCCTCGTTTTTTAACTATAATAAAAAGTTATCTAAAGCTAAGAGGGCTGATTCAACCATAATAGCAGCCCTTTGCATGTATATAACACATCATAAAACACTCTCACATGTCTAATTTAACTTTCCTAGGAATCTTGCAATATAAGGAAAGTGGTGATTATCTTGACTCTTTTGCCTTTTTGGATAGCAAGATCCAAGGAAGTTAAATCACTTGTCCTGGTTGTATGTTAGTGCACACAAATGCACAGATATGCATACACAACACATACAGCAAGGTCGGTGTGATGCCCGCTCATCCCACTTTTACCCCAGGACCTTTGCACTCCCCTACAGAGCTCCTCCTCTCCTGAATGCATCTGTGTATTAGTTTTATATATCTTTGGATATTTTCAGATGGGGCTTTTTAGATTTCAGTCATTCCTGGATGTTTGCATGATAGGGAGGAAATACACTAAATCTGCAGAAAATCCTCCTGAAGGCAAAATATGTACCTTAATGTGGATTTGAAAAAGCATTAGTGATATTCTAAAGGATAATAACATATAGCCCAGCCCAGCTGTCCCCTTGGCAACACCAGACACACACATTGGCCAAAGCACCAGAACAGACTTGGACCCTTTCATACTCCGTTAGGAAGACCCCACCACTCCCAAATGCTGCTCTCCTGACTCACACACTCTAAGAATACAATGTGTGTCCATGAGGCCCCAGAGGGCTGTTTGATGCCTAACTCCTACATTTACTGGCTCTACTGACGTGGCCCAAGGAGAGAAATTTAAGCTATTTGTGCCCCAGGTGCTCATTCACACAATGGATAGAATAGTATCTACTGCACCATGTTCACACAACGATTAACTAAATCAAGATAATGCACATGATGCTCCGAGCAGTGTCCATGGTTTAAGGAGTCAATGAATATTGCCCTCCCCTAAGCATAAGTCACTTTTCACTGGCAATTTATCGAGGACATCAGTCCTTCTGTCATAAACAGGACACAGTGCCAGTCACTGTTTCTGAAACTTTCAAAACTTTGTGAAGATGTGGTACATGGCTTCCACTATTTTGAGGAGACATACTAAGATCCATGGGCTGAGTGACTGATTTTCTGGAAGTTTAAAGAAAATTTACATGTCACAGGATACTGAGAGGGAATTCCCACGGATATGCTCAAAGCACACTAACAACTTATGATTCCATTTACGTGCAGATGGCACCCATATTTACATTTCCAGCATCTCTTCCCTGAATTCCACTTCTGCATCCTACTGCCTACTAGAATCCTTACATGTGTGTCCAACAGATCCCTCAAACTTAACATATCCTAAACTGAGTTCCTGATTCAAAGCCCAAACTTCCTTTTTCTGAAATAGTCCCTGTCTCATAAATGACAACTCCATTCCTCCCAAGTCACTCAAGGCAGAACTCTTGAAGCCATCCTAATCTGCCCACCCCCTCCCCATCTCTATCCATCTCTCTCTCTCCTTCTCTTGTCTCTCTATATCTCCCACAAGCTATTCTCAATAAATTAAACTCTGGTACTACTCTGGTCCCACTCATCATTTACCAACTGTACGGCTATAGCCTCCCAACTGGTCCCTGCTTCCATTCCTGCCCCTCTGCTGTTCATTCTCAATTCAGCAGCCCAGAATGATCCTTTTGAAAGGAGGAAATTAGATGGTGTTGCTCATTCATTCAAAACCCTCCAAAAGACTTCCTTACATTCAAGTCCTTATGAAAGCCCATGAAACTGTACAGTATCTTCTCTATCTTTCCCTCATTTTCCTAACCTCCCTCTACTATCCAGGGCCCAGACACACTATCTACCCTTCCTGTGACCCTAATACAGAGGCAGGCTCCTATATGCTTACTGTTGCTTCTGCCTGGAAAGCTCTTTCTCTATATAGGTGCAGAGCTTGCACCCTCATCTCCTTCAAGCTTTTACTCAAAAGTCAGCTTCTCAGGGAAAGCCTTCCTCCTCACAACCCACCTTCAGATGTTCCTTATCCCCCTTCCCTGCCTTTTCTTTTCCTTAGTTTTATTTTTCTCATCTAATATATTTTTATTTACATATTTTCATATTTTCTGACTCCCTCATCTTGGCTATAATCTCCATAAGGCTGCAAAGTTTCTGGTGTATTAGATGAGTAAATGATTAAATCAATGAATAAAACAGTAGAATCTTCTCTAAATAAAACTAGTTCCAAAAGCAGAACCAGAGTGACCAAGTGCTAGCAAAAAACTAAAGCATATATTAAATGTGCCTACCTATTCTATCTTCACTTAAATTTGTGCATGAGAATGTCTCAATATATGTATATGTGTGCGCATACTGTGAAGATTCTTATGAATAAGTGAAGTTAACACTCTGATATGGCCCCCCAAAATCCTTGTGTGTGTGTATATAAAGTATTGTAAATTGTTTCCCAAAGATTAGAAACAGTGGCGCCAATGTAACTCATAAAGAGCACTGCTATAAGGTGCCTTCCTCAAATATACACTTATTTGACTCTTTAAAAATCACTAACAAGCTTGGGTAAGCTTTTATAGATAGCTGGTATTTTGAAGGAAAGTGAGCACAAGAGGGATATGTAAATTGTTAGGGCGGATGAATTTCTTTAAGCATGAATGTGGACTACATGTTTGGTCAGCACAGTGCTAATGAACAGGGGAATTTAAAATGTTGCTTGTACAGGAAATACAAGATAGAAAACATGTCTGTTTATAGACTGCTGTGTTCTCAGCTAATTGAGAACTGTGCTCTAAGATAAACACATGAAAATTTTTTGAGAGAATACAGAAGAAAGATATTCTATAACTGTTCCAGGTCCTCAAAAAGAACCAACCCATTTTTTCCCCCAAACTGTATCTATTCAATGTATTTTAAGTGTTAAGGAACACAAAATTTATCTTTAAAATATATAATTGGCAATAGCTATCCAAGAAATATTTTGATATAAACATTTTTGTGTTACCTATTAAGCAACTAAACTGCAGCTCAGAAATCACAAACTGATAAATTTATGTCTCCACCCACCCTGTTTTCTATCATTTATATTCTTCTAGCACATAATAATGGAGAAGGAAATGGCAGCCCACTCCCGTGTTCTTGCCTGGAGAATCCCAGGGACGGCGGAGCCTCGTGGGCTGCCGTCTATGGGGTCGCACAGAGTCGGACACGACTGAAGCGGCTTAGCAGCAGCAGCAGCACATAATAAACAGTAAAATGGTCAAGATGAGATCAAAAAAGAAAATCTAATCGCTGATTGGGTAATGCATTTACTAGGCGCCAGGTAATTCACTCATGCATGGTGGAAAATGGTGCAGTTTTGCAAGCACAAGAACAAAGCAAACATAAGCATAAGATGCTGCTGAACTACTTTCTAGGGGCTGTTTTTTTAACTTTGCTTTAAAACATATATATCAAAGCAATTCATGATGTGAGTCCAAGCTCCAGAAATCATCCTCAGGGATTTGAGGTCTTCTCTCCCACTTAATCGGACATGACTGAGCGACTGAACTGAACTGAACTGAACTGAACTCCCACTTAATAGCTCTATGACCTTCATGCCTCAGTCTCTCCTGTAAAATGTACATAAGAGTATCGCTTCACAGAGTTGTGAAAATTAAATGGGACAATGTAGATAAAGCACTTAACAAAGTATCTATAAGTAAGAAGCATGGAGTAAATATTAGCTACTTTTTAATAACAGTAGCGTTTAAGTTCTGAGTTCCTGAAACACATCTATCTTTCTAGAAGGGGTCTCTCTTATCTCTCTTTCCATCACAACAAAATTAAAATTCTTATTTTACACTCTTTGACAGAAATCATAGCAACATTTTTTTGGATCCATCTCCTAAAGCAAAAGAAACAAAAGTAAAATTAAATAAATGGGCTCTAATTAAACTTAAAAGCTTGTGCACAACAAAGAAAATCATCGACAAAATGAAAAGACCTTCATCTCACCTTCCAAAATACACACTGGCTCCCTCCACGCGCGCACACACACACACACACACACACACACACACACACACACACACACCCTTCTACAACTTACCAGGCCCTTTCCTTTCTATTGTCACATCCCTGTTCCCATCTTTCCCAGCTGCTTCCCTCTCTTTGTTCCTTATGCTCCTTATTTGCCTTTCCAACCACCACCAAGTGTGATGTGTCTCTACTGACAGCCAGCTCTGTGCCATAAACAGGTGGTCTGCCACAAACTCACTGCCTCAAGGCACCTCACCACTAGGAGATTTTAGCTCTGGAGAACACAAAATGTTCACAGAAACACAAAGGAGAAAAGAGGACATCTCCTAAAAGATATTTCAAGGCAGATGTCTTCGAAATACTCCATTCAGAAGTCATCATAAGTATGTGTGTATGTGTGTGTGTATGTATATACTAGATAGATAGACTAATAAATTCATGAGCCTTCCAATACCAAAATATAACAGGACAACTAAAAATTAGTCTGAATGTCACAGAATGCATTTTAAAATGGTAATCTAACCAGAAAGGATAGAAAGTAAATTAGAATAAAAATTTATAACTTCATTTTTATAATAAAACTACTACGATTAGATGATAGAAAAACTTCTGAATGCGGCTTTGAAAATGAGGCAAAATCAGCAATAATATAAAATTTCTAAGGTCATAATACCCCAAACCAGTGAAGAGAATGGGGTAAGGCTAAGAAAAAGTGCAGTATTGTCAGGTAGGTTAGAGACAGAAACACAGAGAGCCAGTGGCAGAAGTCAGCCAGTGATGGCAACGATAAGACAATCTGAAGACGGAGCGACGCTGCAGCTGCCTTATGAAGGATATTCTTTCCCTCTCTCTCTCTCCTTCTGCTTGCGTCTTTTCTCTTCCCTCTCCATTCTCTTTTCTGTTAAGTCTGTCTCTCTCTCTGCTCCTTCTCTTTCCTCTGTCTTTGCTTTATTCCCTCTTCCCACCCTGCTTGTCCTCCATAATTAGCTACATTCATAAGGCAGACCTTAAAACCAGATGATGATGGTGATACTGATGACATTAATGACAGTAACAGCAACACTGCCCTACACTTCTGTATCACTTTACAAATTACAAAACATTTCCACATAATGATTTGTCACCCTCTCAAGTGAGTAAAGCCAGTATTTTAATCCCCAGTGAATAAACAGATAAAGGTTTAAATGAAGTTCACATCACTGGTTATCTAGGTTAGGAGTTTTCATAGACATTATCTCTTTTTTGTTCTCAAAATAACCTTATGGCTACAAACCCACTTGAGTACACTGGCTATCCCTAGGCTGCTTAGGTGGGATGTGGATGGGAGTACCATTGGTTGGGGGAAAAGGGAAGGTTTTTAATATCACTGTTGTTTTCTTTTAAAAATCTAAGTATATGTCACAAATATTAATATGTATTATGTCTATGTGGCAATAAAGTGATTGCCTTTTATGGGTTGGTTTCACATCCAGATCTCAGGCACCGGCACTCACTCACTACTGAGGATGAGCTGGTACCCTGTGAGAAATAACTGAGGAGGAACAGAGGAATCCATTATGTGACAGCAATGAGTGGGTGGTCCCATTCTCAGATGTCCCAGCAGAAAACTAGTGTGAGATTAGTGCAATTGTGCGGTAGTTTGAGCATTCTTTGGCATTGCCTTTCTTCAGGATTGGAATGAAAACTGACCTTTTCCAGTCCTGAGGCCACTGCTCAGTTTTCCAATTTGCTGGCATATTGAGTGCAGCACTTTCACAGCATCATCTTTTTGAAATAGCTATTGAAATCAACTATTTGAAATAACTCAACTGGAATTCCATCACCTCCACTAGCTTTGTTCGTAGTGATGCTTCCTAAGGCCCACTTGACTTCACATTCCAGGATGTCTGGCTCTAGGTGAGTGATCACACCATCGTGATTATCTGGGTCATGAAGATCTTTTTTGTACAGTTCTTCTGTATATTCTTGCCACCTCTTCTTAATATCTTCTGTTTCTGTTAGGTCCCTTACATTTCTGTCCTTTACTGAGCTCATCTTTGTATGAAATGTTCCCTTGGTATCTCTAATTGTCTTGAAGAGACCTCTAGTCTTACCCATTCTATTGTTTCCCTCTATTTCTCTGCACTGATCACTGAGAAGGCTTTCTTATCTCTCCTCGCTATTATTTGGAACTCTGCATTCAAAGGGGTATATCTTTCATTTTCTCCTTTGCTTTTTGCTTCTCTTCTTTTCACAGCTATTTGTAAGGCCCTAATTACCTGTTGGAAATACTTTTTTTTCCAGTTCAGTTCAGTCGCTCAGTCGTGTCAGACTCTTCGTGACCCCATGGACTGCAGCACGCCAGGTCTCCCTGTCCATCACCAACTCTTGGAGTTTACTCAAACTCATGTCCATCAAGTTGGTGATGCCATCCAACCATCTCATCCTTTGTCATCCCCTTCTCCTCCCACCTTCAATCTTTCCCAGCATCTGGGTCTTTTCAAATGAGTCAGTTCTTCACATCAGGTGGGCAAAGTATTGGAGTTTCAGCATCAGTCCTTCCAATGAATATTCAGGACTGATTTCCGATAGGATGGAATGGTTGGATCTCTTTACTGTCTGAGGGACTCTTTAAGATTCTCCAACACCACAGTTCAAAAGCATCAATTCTTTGGCACTCAGCTTTCTTTATAGTCCAACTCTCACATCCATACGTGACTACTGGAAAACCATTGCCTTGACTAGATAGACCTTTGCTGGCAAAATAATGGCTCTGTTTTTTAATGTGCGGTCTAGGTTGGTCATAACTTTTCTTCCAAGGAGCAAGCACCTTTTAATTTCATGGCTGCAGTCACCATCTGCAGTGATTTTGAAGCCCCCCAAAGTAAAGTCTATCACTGTTTCCATTGCTTCCCCATTTATTTGCCATGAGGTGATGGGACTAGACGCCATGATCTTAGTTTTCTGAATGCTGAATTTTAAGCCAACTTTTTTCTTCTCCTCGTTCACTTTCATCAAGAGGCTCTTTAGTTCTTCTTCACTTTCTGATATAAGTGGTGTCATCTGCATATCTGAGGTTATAGACATTTCTCCCGGCAATCTTGATTCCAGCTTGTGCATCATCCAGCCCAGTGTTTCTCATGATGTACTCTGAATATAAGTTAAATAAGCAGGGTGACAATATAGTCTTGATGTACTCCTTTTCCTATTTGGAACCAGTCTGTTGTCCCATGTCCAGTTCTAACTGTTGCTTCCTGACCTGTATATAGATTTCTCAGGTGGCAGGTCAAGTGGTCTGGGATTCCCATCTCTAAGAATTTCCACAGTTTGTTGTGATCCACACTGTCAAAGGCTTTGGCATAGTCAATAAAGCAGAAGTAGATGTTTTCTGGAACTCTCTTGCTTTTTCAATGATCCAGTGGATGTTGGCAATTTGATCTCTGGTTTCTTTGCCTTTTCTAAATCCAGCTTGAATATCTGGAAGTTCACGATTCACGTACTGTTGAAGCCTGCCTTGGAGAATTTTAGCATTACTTTACTAGCATGTGAGATGAGTGCAATTGTACAGTAGTTTGAGCATACTTTGGCATTGCCTTTCTTTGGGATTGGGATGAAAACTGACCTTTTCCAGTCCTGTGGCCACTGTTGAATTTTCCAAATTTGCTGGCATACTGAGTGCAGCGCTTTCACGGCATCATCTTTTAGGATCTGAAATAGCTCAACTGGAATTCCATCACCTCTACTAGCTTTGTTTGTAGTGATGCTTCCTAAGGTCCACTTGACTTCACATTCCAGCATGTCTGGCTCTAGGTGAGTGATCATACCATCGTGATTATCTGGGTCATGAAGATCTTTTTTGTTACAGTTCTTCTGTGTATTCTTGCCACCTCTTCTTCAAATCTTCTGCTTCTGTTAGGTCCATACCATTTCTGTCCTTTATTGTGCCCATTTTGCATGAAATCTTCCCTTGGTATCTCTGATTTTCTTAAAGAGATCTCTAGTCTTTCCCATTGTATTGTTTTCCTGTTTTTTCCAGCAAGATGTAAAATTAAGTTGTTGTGATCCCTCCCTGGTTCGTATGCAATTTGTCTTATTCCTCCATCCTTTCTTATTCATTTTCCAAGTGCTTTAAAAGTGCCTCCTAAAAACAGAAGAAAGTCGGCCATTCCAAATATTGTGAAAACATTCAGAGAGCTCAATAAAACACCTACATGCAAAATATATAAAATTCAATAGCATTCCTATATACTAGAAGTGGTCAATTAGAAGATGTACTGTAAAAGATCACTTGCCCTATAGAATAAAATACTTAAGAATTAGTGGTTAAAAAAAGAGAATTAGTAGAAAGAAAATGTTCTATTCAAGGAATGGTAGTGAGGAAACTGACAGAACACCTAGGAAAACATTATATCAGTACCACACTTCCCAGACATGAAAGAAGTCCAACTGATTGAGAATTAAATGCAAAAACAAAATGACTAAGAATATAAGAATGTTTTTGTAATCTGAGGGTTCAGGAAGCTTTTTGTATGCATGACACTAAAGGATGAAATCATACAATACCGATTGCAGCTAACATTTACCAGCTTATTATATACCAAGTATATCTCACTACGTCATGTCACCATGTAAGTCTTCCTTTTACATACAATGAAAGGGGACTTAGAGATGTTAAGTAACTTTCACAGCAGTGTATACAGTCGGCCTTCATTATTCACAGATTCCACGTTTGTTAATTCACCTGCCCTCTAACATTTACTTGTAACTCCAAAAGCAATACTTACAGCACTTTCACAGTCATTCACATGCAGAGTGGCAAAAAATTTGAGTCACCTAACATGCACGGTTGAGGTTGAACAAGGCAAGTGTCTGCCTTTTTATTTCAACTCTCACACTGTAAACAAGTATCTTTTTCAAGTTCTATTTAGCCACATTTTCACATTTTTGTGCTTTTTGTTGGTGATTTCCCTGCTGAAAATGCAACACCCCCCCCCCCCACATACACAGTGCTGGAGTGCTGTCCAGTGCTCCTAAGAGCAAGAAGGCTGTGATGTGTCTAAGAGAGAAAATATGTTTATGTGTGAATTATAGTACTGCTGGCCATGAGTTCAATGTTAATGAATCAGCAATGTATTAATTAAGGTGTCTTTAAACAGAAACACACATAAAACACATATTGATCAGTTATGAAAATGTGACCAGAGGCTCACAGGAATCTAACTCTATATTTCTTCTAGGAACCACAGTTTAGTGTTTAATTCAGTGTTCCCAGAGATGCTATAGAATAAAACCATCACATATAATGAGAATCAACTATTAAAACAAAGCCGCAGAGTCAGGACTACAATTCAGGTATGTCTGATTCCAGAGATCACACCACTAACAACTGTCATTGCTCTCTGAAAAAAGAAGACAACAGATTGGGTTGACCACATAAAAATCAAAAGATAAAGAACAAACTGGGGGAAAATACTTGTAACATTTATTACAAAGGATGACTAACACTAATAAAGATTTCTTCAAACCAATATGAAAAGGGGGAAATTTAAAATAGAAAAGTGAGTAAAGGATCTAACAGATACACATAAAAGATCACATATACAATCAGTTATGAGACATACAAAAGTCTTCTACCCTTCTAATAATCAAAGGAAAAATAAAACATTATTTTTCAAACCAATAGTTTAGTGAATACTAAAAATAATTGTATCACTGAGTACTGGGGCGTGTGTGTGTGTGTGTGCAGATAGGTTGCTGGACAATGTGTAAACTAATTATAATCTTTTTGGAGAACAATTTGACAGTAGGTATTAGTATTTTAGTGTTCTTAATAGATTTTGAACCAGAAATATCAGTTTTAGTTATTTATACTGTGAGAATAATTACACATCAGTGAGTGATAAACATGAATTAAAAAAAGACTTGCAATTTTGTATTTATTATCCCAAAGTTGAGGATAATATTAAAGGGAATTAAAAACAGCTGCTGTTGTTCTTCAATCAGTGTCACGTCCAAATCTTTGCAACCCCACTGACTATAGCACGCCAGGCTTCCCTGTCCTTCACTATCTCCCTGAGTTTGCTCAAACTCATGTCCATTGAGTTGGTGACACCATCCAACCATTTCATCCTCTGTCACCCCATTCTCCTTCTACCCTCTATTTCCCCAGCATCAGGGTTCTTTTCCAATGAGTTAGCTCTTCACATCAGGTGGCCAAAGTATTACAGCATCCATTTCAGCGCCAGTCCTTCCAACGAACATTCACAGTTGATTTCCTTGAGGACTGACTGGTTTGATCTCCCTGCTGTCCAAGGGACTCTCAAGAGTCTTTTCCAGCTGACCCTTCTACAGTTGACCCTTGAACAACAAGGGGCTGGGGCATCTACTCCCTACTCAGTTGAAAATCCACGCATAGCTCTATACTTGGTCTGCTATATCCATGGTTCCGTATCTGTAGATTCAACCAGCCTCAGAACACGGTACAGCAGCACACACTATACTTATTGAAAAAGATCCACATATATGTGGACCCATTCAGTTCAAAGCCATGCCGTATGTCAGCATGTCAACTACATGTGTGTATACACCCATACAATATAACACTATGTAGTCACTAAACAAGATGAGCTCTGCAATTATTGCATGATACTGAAAATAAAAGCTGAGTGAAAAAAAGCCAATTGGAAGGTATAGTTTGATCCCATTTCTGTCTGAATGTACATATCCAGGCAAAACATATGACTGCTTATAAGCAAGAGCTTAGATTTAGAGATACTTCCCTCTCTCATGCTGCAAGGATTCAGTCCTGAGGACCATCTCAAAGAGGATTTCACTGGTTCACGTAACTTAATTTGCTAAATTTTCCCACTGAGTATTGCCTAGAATTACAGGGCAAAGAGGTGTGGTATTATCTCCCCGAAATGCACTGACAGGACTGGAATGCAGGTGAGGTATAGGAAGATTCCATGTCACAACTGCTGGCAGCAGTCACCTGATTTCTGTTTAGAATAGAGGGGGCAGTCACCCACTATGGATTCCTGAAGTTTAACACCACTAGATTTAGGGAGAAAGGAGGCCATGATGAGCTACAGCATCACTGTCAGACAGAAGCTTACCCCCACAAAAAAAGAGATAAAATGAAGTCTGAGAGTAACAGAAGTAGCTTGAGAGCTAAATTAGAAAGAACAGGAAACGTACACACTTTGCATTTCATATGTGGGCACTTCTGGTTTATTAACATTTTATTTGATAAAAAAGAAGGTAGATACTTCATACACTGCTAATGTATGTAGGCGTAAGATAATATATATGTGATACAAGATTGGATAGAAATGCTTTTATGATTGGCACTCAAAAAAGGTACCATCAGCAAAGAGTAGTTCCTGATGTCAGCAATTTCTGATCCCATGATCTCACAGTTGACAATATTAGAATCCCAAAAAGAATTCTGTGCAGGAGAGTGAGCTAAATCCTGCTGAAAAAAAGCAAAGGTTCCCTGAAAGGCTTAAGTAAAGGCACCTGACATTTGCACGCCACAACCGTGGTCAGTAGCAGTAATTCAATACACATAGTATATGGGACAGCTTTTTCAAAAGCATTTTGAATAGTGGCTAAGACAAACCAGGTAATGGCAGAATGTTACTGTATCAACAGAGAGTCCTTTGTGATTCTGGGGGATCCACTTGTACCACAAGAAAAGAAACATAAACAAATGAAATCAATGCACTAACAATGCATAGAGTTATGATAATCCATAAGTTAAAATAGGATAGAGAAAATATTTATGCAAATATTTATCTTGTCTCTGAGTAGGAAAGACTCCCCAAGCACAAAAGCAATATGACAGAACAAAAGAAACAAAAATATATTTGTTTTCATAAATTTACTAACATAATCTACAAATAATAATTCATGACAAAAACGAAAATAAAACCACAACCGGGGGGCGGGGAAGAATTGTGCCAAATTTAGAAAGATGTATAAAAATATTCACCATAGTGTTTAGAACACTGAAAACAAAATGAAAATGACAAAAATGTCAAACATTTATAAATTTATAAATTATGCTATAGTCATTCAATAAAGTATTATGCCTGTCTTAGAATTATATATATTTTGAAAAATATCAATAAAATGAGCACATAACGCTAAGAGAAAAAAGATTATAAATCCTAATTTTGTCAATATAGATCTGTTTACTCACAGGAAAAAGAGTGTCAGCAAGTGCATGACAATAGTAATACCTAACATTTTCTGTGCCAGGCACTGTATTGCTCTTTATATGTACTCTCTCATTAAAGTTTCATAACAAACCCATGAGCCAGGTATTATCATCACTGCTATTTTTCAGAAGGGAAAACTGAGACACAGAGAGGTGAGATCACTTGGTCAAGGCCATAAAGCTTGAAAGTGCAAAGTCCAGAATGAACCAGTTCATGTGCCATCCACAACCATAAACTACTAAGAGCTAAGTTTCCTCTGATTTCAAAGGGTACTTTATAAATTAAAGTACCCACACATAACAGAAATAGAGTTGGGAGAAAGAATCTTCAATCTTATCTATAAGAGGAAGCAATTCTCACTAACAACTCCTGGCAACATTCATGTTGAAATCCGTAATTCATGTTTGGAATCTCTGATGCTCTCAACTTACAAGGTATCAATAAATCAAATGTAATGAAGAGCCAGAATTCTCAGCTGTTGTTCCCTTCATATATTCATCACTCCCCAAATAGAGTTCTCTTCAAAGATGAAATCTTTTGAGAAATCTTTTGTTTCCTTTTTTTGTATGTTTTCTTTAAGGTTCTTACATATCTGTTGAGTACGAAGCCAAGCTATTTCGGTCTCTGTTCTTCCCATTATTTATTCCCATTCAGATGAAAATTTAAATGCAAACTATCTACCCATTCATCAAAATTGCTTCAAATTTATTTATGGTGCAGCACAGAGGAGCTTCTGGGAATAAGAGCTTCAAGTCTATTATGGTTTCTATTAATAATTGTAGTCACTAATTGCTATGAGAACTTTTTTGGATAAGCTAACATATAGTTAAAGCAAAGCCAATCCAACAGACTACTATAAATAGAGTTGCATAGTCTCAGAAAAGTCATGAGAATGTTGTAAGTTTGGAGGGTGGGAAAGTAGAAACATGGTTTTTACATTTTTTTAAACATTGTTATCATGGATTCAAAAGGCCAAAGTGTACTCACAAATCCATTTTTTATAAATTTTCTTCTTGATTATTTTGAATATCACTTTCACCTAACAATTTTAAACATAATTGAAATTAGGGTTCTCAAGTGCTATTTTTGCTGATTAATTCATTATATCAAAATGTTTTACATGCCTGCTGTAAGCTAGGCACTATCCTAGGCACAGGAAACAGAGCAGCAAACAAAACAGGCAAAAATCCCTGCCTTGGTGGAACTTAAAGGAACTGTTCTGAGGGTCACAGCAAGCAAACAAGGTAAAGAGTAAACTACCTAGGTGATGATAACACCGATGAAGTAAAATAAAGCAGTCCACAGGGATATGGAATACTAGGGAGGGGGGGAGACTAAGCTTTAAAGACTATAAAAGCAAAAGCAAAGCAAAGTCACTCAGTCGTGTTTGACTCTGCGACCCCATGGGCTGTGGCCTACCAGGCTCCTCTGTCCACGGGATTTTCCAGGCAAGAATACTGGAGTGGGTTGCCATTTCCTTCTCCAGGGGATCTTCCTGACCCAGGAATCGAACCCAGATTTCCCGCATTGCAAGCAGACGCTTTACCCTCTGAGCCACCAGGGAAGGAGAGACTCAGTGAAAAAACGCTGTTTGAAGACACACCTGAATCAGGAAGGGAGGGAGCATGGGGCTATCTGGGGAACAGCATGCTAGAAAGGGGAACAGACAGTACAAAGGTTCCGAGACAGAACTGAGCCCTTTATGTGTTTGGAGAACATAAAAGAGGCCCGCATAATTTCAGAGGAAGAGTAAGAGGAAAGTTAGTAAGATATGAGGTCAGAAAAGTTACAATGGGACCAGGTGCTATGGGCCTTCAAGGCCATGCCAAGGATTTTCTCTTTCTCAGGAAGAAGGGGAACAACAAAAAGGATGGATAGAATTACAAAAGAGTTTATCTTTCAAATTCAGGCAATACTGTTGGGAAAACAGAGGCAGACCCAGAGCCGTTTCAGGCAACTTGGTGGATTGGATGGTTGTCCTAGGTGTGGAGCAAAGGGTTGGTTTGAACCGAATCACTCTGGCAGCTGTGTTAAGACTAGAATGAAGGTGACAAGCAGTGAAGCAGAAGTGCTCAGCAGCCTGCTGTAATCCAGGTGTGAGGGGGCAGTGGCCATGGCAGATTCTGGGTGTGTATTAACGTAAAGCTAGCTGGACTTGGGACCAGCTGTGGAATGTTAGGGAAAGAACAGTTTGGGGACTGAACAACTATAATGACTCTGTTGCAAAAAAGGAGATGAGGAGACTAGAGGAGAAGCTACTCTGGGGGTGGCAGGGTTAGGGGAAATAAGAGGCTCATTTGGGGGTATATTAAGTTTGAGATGCCAGTAGACATCCAAGTGGAGATACTGACTGGGGTTTAAGAGAGAGGAATTCAGGAAGTCAGGAAAGAGTCACCAACATACTGGTGGCACTTAAAGCATCATAATGGATGGCATCCTTGGGGAAATAAGGCAGATGAAAAAGAGAAAAGGAGAAAGGACAGAGCCCTGGGTGCCCCAACACCACAGAGTGAAGGAGGAGAAGAATAAAGGGCAAAAGACGACCGAGACATTTTGACATCTTCCTAGTGAAAAACAGGATGGTTTGTCTACAGCAATGCATGAAGGCAGAGGCATGTACTCATTAATTTACCTTCAATATTCCCTTACAGATCATTGAATCTAAGATTCCTCAGGGACTGAGGTAGAGAGAAAAGTATATACATCTCAGAGAACATGGGTCTCTTGTACAAGGATAGGCAGTCTGTATTGCAGTGTGCAGCTCTGAAAAGAGAATCAGACACTTTTATAAGAACACAAAAGCATGGTAAGTCACTTTTAGGTTGGATCTATATCCATAATAAAAAGATAATTCTGTCCCTCGATGCTTGCCCTCAAAACATCGCTAAAATCTTCACATATAACGAAGAATGCAATAGGACCCCAAAGAACACTGCTTCTCCATATGGCCTGTGTGCCAATACTTTCTTTCCCAGAGGTCATTTTACACTTTTTTCTCCCCTTACGCATGTATCGTGAATATTGTGGCACTCATCTGTTGTTTCTGCCTGCCTTACACTCATTTCTCCTTCTTTGGTGTAACAGAACCTCAATTTTCCTTCAGAAAGAGATACTCCTCTGATCTTAACATCCATCTCAGTTGGGATGGCCATAGCCCAGGTCAGTCAATGAAACTTGCAGTCCCAGGAATTAGAATTCATTGACAACAAGAAAGCAAAGGAGTTGGAGAGGTTTCATCCAAGCTGTGGGGCCAGAAAAGACTGAAAATGGGGGTGAAGGGTGGATAAAGTCTTTAAAAGTCAGAAAATCATGATTCTTACCACCATGATTCCTTTAGCAGTTGACTCCCTGTTCCATGATACTCTATCATCATTTCTAAATCTAATGTCTGGATTTTTCCTTCCATTCTAAACCACTTCCTGTTAATGAATTCCTTTAGCCCACGTTAGCCAGAACCAGTTTCTGTGGCTGGCAGTCAGGGTACTCTGGCACACCTGCCCTTCTCCAAACTGTACAGCTCTGTGGTAGCTCATAATAAAACTTAGAAATCTTCACGTGGGTCCATGTCACAACCTAAGTGAAAATAAAGGTTTAGAGGCTATTGTAACCAAAACAAAAGCTTAAGAAATCGTTTTATTTGGTAATATTTCAATAGCCAACCTAAATTCCAATATAAATCTTTCACTGACAAATACTTTTAAGAAGAAACATTCTTTTTATTCACTGGAAATATCTGTCTTTAATTAACCAAAGTAATGGACTTTGTTTTTTACCAGTTGTTTCTATAAGATGACAACCAAGCCTGTACCTCGCTCAAAATTTCCTCCTCTTTCATGTTTGCAGAGGCTCCATGTTTTTCATTATATTGTAGAAATACATGGGAACCCCTGGCATAGCTGAGACAGGACAAACTTGTCTAGACGTGCAAAAATCACTCAGCAATGTGGGTCAAATCAATTAAGTATTATTTTAACAATTGTGAAGAGTTTGATCTCCAGAGCATTTGCATTTTACTTCAACGGATACAGATAGGTATCCCTTGGGTACTCATTAGTGATACCAATCTTGAATTTTAATTTATTGTAGTTTTCTGTACGCTTAAAATGCTTCACGATTCATTTGGAATTGAAGTGTCTGCCTCTTTGAGAGAAATATTCACAGTTTAATACCTGTATCAGGTCAGGTCACCCAGTAACTAGCCTCTGGGCTTCCTACACCACCCTGGAGGCTCACGGATCTGCCATTAGAGCTACAACTCAGCACAGCTCACCGGTGAATGCTAAACAGAGAGATGATCTGCTTTGTCCTGCCTGAGGAAAGAAATGATCTCTATGTGGACCTTCTCTACACTTTTTCATAATAGCTTTATAAGGCTACTGTCCTTTTGTTAATGTCCAATGCAGCAAATTTTTCTCCCCCAGTGAAAGCATAAGCCTTCCTCCCTCAGGCCCTCTGTGCGTTTGACACAGGAAGCTCCCAGCCTGAATCTGTCCTCCACCCTCTGATTTAGCTTCCACCAGGGGTCAGTGGCTCTCCATTCAGATCTGATGACAAACTTTAGGATAAATTATAATGGTGACAAATCAGGAAACACTGGTATTACTACCATAATTCATGTGTCACCTCACCTGGTTGCCACCAAACCTCCAGTTGACCTCTGCCCTCCTTAGTAGGAGGTGAATTAATTTGGGGACAAGGGCAGAAGATGATGCTTAGCCCTTTTCCTCCTCATTCAAATAAGCTCAATAGAAAGTGATATTTAAAAATCTGATTCACACCTGAAAAATAACCCTACAAAGGCAAGTACAAAGCACCTCCTTATTCCACTGGTGTCTCTGTCACTGCGAGAGCACATCTCTGACAAGCAAGGTCAGACACTGCACAGCGCTCGGGACTGTCACCAGGACTTTCACTGTGAAGCCCATCACTCAACTTCACAGGCTCTACCCACAGATTGGTAACACTTAAAGGAATTTCCTAGAGAAAGAAATATGTTACAAATAGATGAACTTCAATGAAAATCTTTTAAAATGTCTTTACATCTAAATTTACAGTTCTCCTCTTGTATTCATGTCCTACTTAAGTTCTAACAGTGAGTCAGAGAAGACATTCCCTATTTACTTGAAAATCTTCACTAAAATTACATTCATCAAAATGTTAATAAATTTCAGCAAAATTTGCAAATCACTTTTTCATATTTCTATTCATGATGATAGTTTAAAAGCATGTTAACTCTTTTAAGTCAACAGTACATTAAATGATATCTTTGCTTTGTGCTTTATCTGGAAGGTGATTCCAGTCAAGGAATATTTAGGACTATAAAATCCTGGTCTTGATTGGCATGGATATAATCTTTCTGGTTTCATCTTGCAGTCTTTATTTTAAATAACAAAATTAGGTTTCACTTTTCCTGATTTTCCCTCTGTTAAAATGTCTTTTGTTATGTTTTGTTATTATCCCTTTCTTGAAATAATTCTCATTTCTAAAAGTAAATGCATATTAGATAAAAATATGGGTTCTGAAGCAAGACGGACTGAGCACTCTTGCATAACAGTTTTATGATCTTGGGCAAAACACTTATTTTTCTGTGACTGAGTTTTTACATCCAGAAAAGGATAGTAATACCCACCTCATGAGGTTCCTGCAAAAATTACATGAATTAACATACATAAAGCATATAGATCAGTACCTGACACATACTAAGGGCTTCTTTAGGGCTTGCTATTGTTAATGTTGCTGTTATTAATTTATTCCTAAGTCCCTGAATTACCTTTCTAAAAATTTTTTGATAGTATCAGTGCCTGGAATGGGAATATGAATCCATCTTTCAAAAAAAAAAAAACAAAAAAAGGCCTACAACCAACTAATTTCCTTATATTCCTCTATCACAAACACTGGACATGTAACATTTTTTGCAGGATGAGGTTACAGGAAGTGTTTACATGAAAAAAGGAAGTAAGAAAAGATCTGGAACTATGATCATAGGATATTTCAACATTCATAACAAAGGTGGCCTAAACAAAAAGATTACATGTTCCTAAAGGTAAGGCTGAGATGCCTGTTTCCTCTGTCAATATGCAGCAAGCAAGAGAGAAATGACAATATTGGATTTGGTCCTAGAGGCTGAGCCAGACATAACAAACAAGGTTAAGGTTGGGGCAGAGCTCATGTTCACAACCATGTCACACATCTAAGTATTTTAAGTGTCAACAGGATTTACATACGGTGATACTGCATTTTAGAGAGAAAGGACTGACAGGAAATAAAGTTTAAAACAAACTCACTAGCATAAATTATCAGTTACAAGAAACTCTAGAAATTGAAGGTCAAGCACGGGTTACCTTCTCAAAACATCAGTAAAAAGTTAGCATACAATGCACTCTTTTGCCACCTGCAGAAGTATTAATAGTACATCTTGAAGGAAATTGAAAATGTACCATCAAAAGTATCTTACTAAATATCGTGGTTCCATCAACGTGACCAAAAGCAATGCTATGGGAGAACCAGAGCACTTCAGAGCTCAATACAAGAATTGGGACAAATCTAAAAGAGAATGCAAAATGGATCATTTATTTAGAAGAAATAATTTTAGAAGAAAGAATTACACGGGTGCAAGTAACAAGAACTTGACTGATTTCTCTTATGATACAAGAAGTCCATTAGAGGTATTCCAGGGCTGATACAGCTGTTCAAGGTATAAACTTTGACTGCATAGAGCATTTTATAGTAAAGGGATGGTCTCTATCATCACCTCAGTCACCTCAAGTTATTTCCTTCAGTTCCTGCTGAACTCCTTGTCCACCACCATTATCTTGCTCAGTAGTGCCTAGCTTTTTATGACCCCATGGATTGTACCCCACCAGGCTCCTCTGTCCATGGAATTTTTCAGGCAAGAATACAGTTGTAGCATGTAGGATCTAGTTTCTGACTATGGATCCAACCAAGGGTTCCCTGCATTGGGAGTGTGGAGTCTTGAGTCACTTGACCAATACGAAAGTCCCTAAAATAGGTTTTAATGAAGAAAGACTGTGGAACTTACCCCAGAGCAACACACCTCCCTTCTTGACTCCCAATCTAGTGTTCATGCCAAGGTCTCTACCCTCTTTATAACCTGTTAAGTGCCAGGTACCCTGAAAGGTGGCATCACTATTTCATAGCTATGCAACTGTTAGGAGTCTAGCAAAGAGACTAGAAAGTAAAGGATATCACTTGAGGTGACTGAGGTGATGATAGAAACAGTCCATCCATTTATTAGAAAAGTCTTTATGAACTCAAGCATTCAAGACATCAAATCAACCTGCCTTTTAGAGTTAAGCTAATTCAGTGTGTGTTTTCCTAAACTGTACCTCTTCCTCATGGTGTGTGTACATATATATTTATATACACATGCTTCCATGCAGACTTCTGATTCTGCAGTTTGACTTCATAGCTGACAGTGGGGAAAGTAGCTGACTCAGAATTAAACAGCTACTGGTTTGAAAGTTCTTCTGAGAGATTTTACAGTGTAGGAGGAAGAACCTACTTTCCTATTAGGAATAACTATCCTATGATTTTTAAAAAGGGCAAGTGCATGTCACAGAAAGATGAAGCTATTTTTTTGAGAGAAATACAAGAGCCAACTCATCCACTTTTATTATTATAAATATCCAATGAATAAAATACATGGTAATTATACACTGTATGTATACTAATATTTTTCATGTTATAGAGGAGAGAAAAGAGGTTAAGTGACAGTAAATCTGAAAGGAAGAAAGAGAAAGAATTAAAGGAGCAAAGAAATCAAGTTTTGAAGCAGGAAAGAAGAAGGAAGAGGAGAGGGAAGACAAGGCCCTGTGCTGTGAAGGGAAAGACCAAAAGAAGAAAGAAAATGAAAAAAAAACCAGGAGGAGGAAGACAGGGGACATGGGAGAAAACAGGTGAGATACAGATGGAAGGAGACAGGAGCAGAGCAGGAAAGGCAGAGAATGAGGATTCTGAGGTGAGCATAGCACTTATTGGTAAACCACCATCACTCCTTCATGTCCCTTGGTGTGGGGGCACCAGCATACATCAATAACCAGGGATATTTGAAACATTCATGAGTTCTCATATAGTTTCAAAGAGTCCTTTAATCAATAAAATTTGATTTGTTTCCCAAAGTTTTATGTTTCTAAGGAAAGCTAAATTAGCACTAAAAGATAACCTGGGTTTTCAATGTTTACTTGGGAACCTCATAATTCCTGTAACTATCTCTTTGTGGCATTCAAAAGCTATCTAATTATATTTTTTGAATAATTAGAGCTGTCTTAAGCCACAAATCAACATCTGTACATTTGTAGTGATCCTTCCACACACCCCCAAATCCAGTTACTACACTTAGCTCCTACAGGACATCAAATAAAAAGGAAAAGTATGTGTAGTTTTAGAGAAGCACATGTTAGAAATAATTGGTTAACCCACAGGCACAGCATTCAACCCTTCAGAAGCTCTGCCTTCAATGAGATGGGCATGGCCGGTGACCACGGCAAAAATTACTCTCTTAAGCTACACAACAGACACCAAAGTGAGATCACCTCACGTGGAATTTCCTGAGAGCCAAGAATAATTTTTTTTAAATATACCATTATTGTGTTTGAACAGTCATTAAGAAATCTTTGTATCTGAAAATTCAGTTCCAATTTCTGAAAATGTGTTTTTAATACTTCTTTAAGTTTAATAAGATTGATACAGCTTTATTACTTTATAAATAACTTTAAAATCAGGGGGGTAGGAGAGGGGTGGATTAATCACCCAAGTTATCCTTGAAGCCAAAACATTTAGATAAATGAATTTTCTTTATCATATGTATGTTATGTTATCATCCAATTATAGTTCAAAGCAGTTCTTTGCACATTGAATCTACACATTCTAACCAAAAGCACTGAATGTAGGGAGGGTTATCTCTTAAGCTTTTTTCTATTTTTATACGACATAAAGAATTTTTTAAAAGAAGAAAGAGCTTTATAATTTTGTGTGAAATATATACAAGATTTTTTTAATGCCAGTGTTTAAAAGTACCAGTAAAAGTACCAGTACTCATTTATGCTTTTCCAGTGTAAAGGCTACCTGAAATATATTTCAAATATACATGCATTAGTGACTATCTGTGAACATTAAAGACACAATAAATAACTGTCAAGGTGTCATCTGAAGTCATTGGAAGAACAAGTACGGCTTAATATGCAACATATCCTAAATAACTAATAATGTAAGATTTCCAGATCATCTATAGAGTTGGCCAATTCCAGACAGGGGAAAAATAAATCAAAGATAATGTTGGATGAAACTAATTTATGGAAAAAAATGTGAAAACACCTATCATTTTTTAAAGGTGAAAAGACAAATTTATTGGAATAAGATGGTTCTGTAAAAAATATACGATTACAATGATACAAATTTTATTCTTTACCATTTTTGATGAAAACAAAAATAATAGTTTAAAATAAAGATTCATAAAAATTAGAGGAAAATATTCTAAAATAATTTCTAGTAATGTAGTGCTAAGAACATCTGCCTAAATTAGATGTTCTCAATTATGATTCTAAAGACCTAATTTTTTGAAACTCACACAGGGAATATACATTAAATCAACATTTATATGATTTAAGAAACAATCTGAACCACATCAGTAAAATATATTTGAAATAAGTTGTAGAGCACGAGATGAAATATAAGACAAGTAGAGGAAAATGCTTTAAAATGTTCAGTTTTCATAGTTATATACAAGCAGGACACAGATGCAGTTCACTTATAAATTGCATTTGACAAATGATTCTGAGTTTAAATATGCTGATTCCAGAGTCAGAGACATACAAAGAACAAATATCTACTCACCCAATCAATAACCCAGTTACCTTAGCAATAGCAGATTGCTATTAATTCAAATAATTATTGATTCAAATAATTAGTTCAAATAATTGCTAATTCAAATAATTGCAATATTAATTCAAATCATTGTTATTTAATTAAAAATTTTTAAAAAATCATTCCCTTGAAAGAAATTTAATATGGAGTATATTACCAAAAATTGTATCTGATGTACATATCATTCTAGTACTTGGTCATTATATTGCACTGCCTTTGGATGGTGATTTTTAAATGGCAACCAGTTGATTCCAGAACACATTTAATATAATACCAATAATGGTTACAACAAAATACCCTAAATATTTTATCCTGATTTTACCTTTTTTACATAAACATTCTGTTTTAGCAGTTGAAATTGGTTTTCCCACACACTCCACAATATGATTAAATAAACAACAAAATGAAAATGTAGGACGGAAGAACTACTAGTAGTTATACCGATTTTACAAAATACAATCAAATCCCCTTTACAAAGCATCATGCTTTATTACCTATTCAGTTCTGCTTAAAACAGATTTTTTTTCCTCTATCAATATTTTAGAGCATATTTTTCACTGTATTGGAACATTTCCCCCACCTTATGCCACTGTAATTATGGGTATTCTAGTCTTTTTAGAAATTCAGATAAATTGTCTCATGGAAGCTCAGGCACTTTTCACAGACTCACTTACTTAGGCTTTCACAGATAATGTTTTTTTTTTCTCTCTCTTATATCTGACCTTTCCTTTCTGATGAATGCATAAAGCCCATCCTGTGAGTAGGCATTTTCTTATTACAGGATGTCAGGTTTATCCAAGTCTTTCTAGTTCAAAATATACTATCTGTCTGCTCAATAATGCCCAAATTATTTTAAACAAAAAGGGAAAAACATCTTTCCACAGTTGTAATTAAGACTGTGGGAGAATAAAACACTGACAAGTCACATTCACTACAAATTGGTTGGAGGAGGAGGTTTAAACAAAAGCCTAAGGAGTTGGGGTGAAGAAGAGGGATTATCGGGGGAAAGAAAAGGTGCAGACATCAACTCAATCTTTGCTTGTTTCACAATCCTGACCTGGTCCTTAGGAGAAGGAGCAGTGAACTGCCAGGAGTGGCTGGGGAAGAGAATGGTTACCTGACTGGACCATCTAGGTTTCCATTTCCTATTTTCCCATCATTTGCAATTTTCTACCAAAAAAAAAGAAATTAAGGTATGGGCCTGGAAACCATGCTGTGGAAATTGACCATATTTGGAGATTTGTGCAAAAAAAGGAAATTCTAGGAAAAATTGCTCCGACCCTGACACTTTTCTAATTCAATATGATATACATACAGAGACATATATTGCTAAATATACAACCATAACCTCTTACTGCTGAGTTTCTAAACTCATTATGCAAAGACACCATGGCTCCTTGTGACTAACGATGCCCTCTCAAGAAAGTCATAGACAACAGATTTAAAAGATACAAGAAGCTGACAACAGAGGTACCAAGTGATCAAGTGATGAGAATTAGTAGAGCTTCCAAAACTGTAAACAGATGAATACACTACTTAACAATGGGAATATCTGACAATTCTGTTAGATACACAAATTTCAAATTCTTTGTATTGTATTTTTGCTGTGTTTTTTTTTCAAAAGATTTTCAACAAAAACCTTTAAACAAATACGACACATACAGAGACCCATAATATTGAACGCTGATATTTGCCTCTCGATCTCATATTCTGTCACAGACACAAGTCTCAGAGGGTAGCTGCCACAGCCTGATCTCCAGTCATGTTCTGTGTTAGGTAGTACTACACACACTAGCTCTGTCTCAATGCCTTCTTCTAGGTAAAAAAGTAACAGTCATCAGCTGCACCCCAAAACCATTCCCTGAAATGCTGAGTTCAGTGTAGACCATGGATAAAATAGAGTTTTCCTGACATAACTGTTACATTTTAAAGATTTAAAAAATTAGAAATAAAGTCTCAAGCTAATATTTTGTATTTCTTAGTTTAAAGAAAGATGGCCAAGTAACCTCCTAAGCTAACCACAACAGTATATTAGGTTAAAATTTCTTACCATCAGTTCAATTCTTAAATAGATGTTACATAATTAATTTTAAACATTAATTTCCCAAAGTCTATAAGAAAAGGAGACATGTATAAGCATCATTTCATTTTTAAACACTTCTTCTACCTGTAGAAAATTTTACAAGGAAAAACTTACTGAAGGCCTATAGCTATAGCCAGTTTCAAAATCTAAATATTTGACAAAACAGGTAATAGGAATTTAAAATCCTACAAAAACCATTCACAAAATTTAGAATGATTTGATCATCTTAAACTTACACAATAAAATTTCTCTATCTTTTCTAGTGATGGAAGAGGTAGAAATAAAGACTTTCCCACACAATATGCAACTTGAAGTGTTACACTGCAATCTTACTCTCTATCATCCATTTCTTTTCAGACTTAGAATGTGATTATGGTCAGTCTTAGGCTGACTTACATTTGCTAGTTTCATAGCAAAAGCAAAGGCTATGTCATATTTTGGTATTTTTAAGTTTTCTATGCTGGCACCTTACAAAAGATATGGAAACAGAGGGGGCAGAAATGAGGCTTTGTATTATCACAGGTCTTCAGTCACAACCTGACAACCACATATTTTAGCCCAGCCTTGACTCTCTTACCTACCACTCTCACTTAGAGTTAATACCAGGCAAACACCTTCACTAAGGCTCACACCAAGTGACAGGTTCAATCCATTGGTCTTTGGGTGAGGTCGGAAGTGCCATCATATTGGCTGGTCCTTTTCCTTAAAAAATTCTCATGAACTCAGGAAAACATCAGACTGCTCTTGAGAAAAGAGTAAGCACAATAAGTGCTTTAAAAGAGGGGACTAGTTACAGAAAATTAAAATTCCAAAATCTGAAATTCCACCAAATCAGACTTCTGCTTTACAGACTAGGCTGCCACCATGCCACAAGAAAGCTGTAAAAGCACTAGTTTAAATCTCTAGTAAGCATTTAGACTAAATATTTTAAAGCGGATATGAAGGGTTTTTTAAAATAGAAAACTTAAGGTTTCTTATCATTTTATATCCGTGTTTATCTGAAATGCCAGCTGCTCCGTGGATTATCTCCTCCTATGCCAATAACTATTAGCCCACAAGAGACGGACACTGTAACATGAAATCACTAGCCAACAGTTTCTATTTGGTTGGGTATCAGTATTTTTGCCTTGAGATTCTAATTAAATAGTGCCTGATGCCGCTTAAAAGCGCCATGGAAGTGAAATTATCCAGAAGTTCCAGCGGAAATAATAGAAAATAGACAATATCTTATTTTCCCACATACTCCATTTACTAGCTTAAAACATCAAAAAATGCACGCACTACACAATATTCTATTGCTTGCAGCTAAATTGTACCTCTTCTATCATGTTTAATTTTGATGAAGGGCTCCATAATGATCCTTTTTCAAAAGGTACCTTTAAATTATAAGGAACTTCCAGTCCCTACCTGGAAATTAAAGCTGTGCAGATTAAAAAGACATAATCATTAATAAACATCACAGAGATCATTCTAGAAAGAAAAGGCACGTTAAAGTAAGAGGAGACTCAGAAAAAACACACCATTTCCTGACATTTTCAATGCCACTTTAGAATAGAGCGCTGGAAGCAGCCGCTCCCTGTCAGGAGGGCCGTTTACTCTGAAGGAACCGAGAAGGACCCCTGGCTGAGGAGCTGCGGGAAGTTTGCGGCGGGCGGGCGACTGGCGGGGCGGCTGCGGACCCTGGCGCGTCAATCTGTCATCAGCGGGTCCGCAAAGCCTAGCGCCACTCGGCTGCCCTGCAGGGGGAAAGAGAGCAGGGACAAAGGTCTGGAATCCAAGGACTCGGGTTAAGGAAACAAGAGGCGCGAATTCATTCAAGTGTCAGCTGTCAGAACCACGAGTGAGGAGGACCGGATTTTCTGGCCTTTCCCTGCCCAGAACCAGCTCCTCTCGGGGAGACGCGTGAGGGGAGAGTGTGGAGTCGGGGTGGGGGGCGACCGGTGAATAAATTCTAACTCGCAACTCTCTCCCCCACTAAGTTTGTTTTCTGTCCCTCCTCCGAGCGCAAAGCTGAGGTAAGGGTTGTCACGGTTCAGGTTTAAATGGCCCCTGGGAAGAAGGAAAGCGGTACAAAGCTGCGCTGGCCGGTGAGAGCGGAGATGCTGAGGTACCTACCATGGTATTCTTGTCCCGGAACGTAGTAGGTGGGGTGGCCCGCAATGTGCAGGGAAATGAGCACCTCGCCCTGCTCCCCATCTCCTTCCAGCTCCCCGTGGTGAGTGCACAGGAAAAAGAACGGCGAAAAGCGGGGGTAATAGCCCACCGCCGCGCGCGCCCTCAGCGTCGCCCCCAGCAACAGCGCCAGGAGGAAAGTCCACGGGGCCCAGGAACTGCGCTCCATGCCGCCGCCGCGCGCCCCGAGCGCCGGTCTCTCATTCAGTTTTGGAGGCGCCGGGACCGAGTAGCCGCTTGGAGAGAATGCGAGAAGGCGGCGGACGCGGTCGAGCGGGCGCGGGCGCCGAGCCCCGCCGGGAAGTTCCGCGGGAGACCGCTGCTCCCAAAGTTTCTTTGGCCCGCGGGACCGCGGGGCCGGGCTGCGGGCGCCGGGAGCGGGACGGTCGCTGCCTCGGTGCGCCGCCGCCGCCTCTGCGCGACGCCCCTCGGCCAGGCCTGGGAAAGCTCCCGCCCCCCTCCACACCTTCTTAAAGCCCCGGGCGCCGAATCCCCCCCGCCGCTGCCACACGTGTCCCGGCCGCTCCCCCGCCCCCGCGCGGCGCACGGCGCGCGCCCGCCTGGCCCCCGCCCACTCGGGCTGGCTCGCCGCACCTCGCGCTGCGCTGGGCGCACGCCTCTCGGGAGTCCGGGCGCAGAAGCCCAGTTCGCGTTCTAAAGGGCCGCCGGGCGGGGTCGGGGGCCACGGAGTCCACGAATCTGCCCCGAGGGACTTAAACGCCTCAGAAAGAGAGACCCTCCCGCCCAGATGTCTGGAGGAGCAAAAGGACTGGACGGTCTCCTTTTGGCCCTCAGATTTCCCTCTTTTTTTTTTTTTTTTCCTGAGAGGAGGCGCGGAGGAGAAGGGCGGTGGGGACCTGTGCTGGCGCCGGCTTCTTTGTCTGCGCGGGCTGCGCCTCGCGCCCCTCGGGGCTCGCCCACCTCCGAGCCTGGGCGGCCCGCATTGGTTCTGGGGATCCGCCCGCGACCCCAAACCACGAGGGGCCCCTGCGCTTCTTTCAGACCTAGGCCTTGCGTCCCTCCCGCTGACCCCCGCCCCGCTCCTCGCCGCAGCGACCTAGCCTCGTCTGTAGCTGGATTTAAAATGAGATTAAGCGAAAGTAGAATTGGCAGCCTCGAGTGGTGCCTGGAAATGGTGATTTGTGATGCTCGGGTGTGGGGAATTGTGTGGAGGGAAGGGCTTGCGGAGCTGAGCCCCGACAGGCGCTCTTCTCTGGACTGTTCTGTTATTCATTGCTACTGGGTTCTTCAGGCGGAGATGGTTGTAATTTTTTTAAATCGGTGTTTATTTCCTTTAAATGTCAGCTACGACCAATGTCCCTGAGACGGGGCGGGGGGAGGGGGAAATGTTCTGGGGAGATGCTGGCAGCGGTGATTGAAGCGGGTGGTAATGAGCTGCTGCACAGGAGGCTGCGGGGAAGAGAAATAAAAAGCACGTTTTTAACCGAGGACGGCTGGCAGGAGCCCTGCGGCATCCAGAGCCAGGTTGCCAGGTTTTAATGCCTCTCTCCACCCAACCTTGGCTCGCCACCAAGCCCAGATAAACCCGCAGGTACAGAAATGAGATTATAAAATTAGAAGGAACAGTGTCTTTGCCTGCATGGGGGGGGAGGGGGCGTTGAGGAGCGACAAGGAGGAGTGTGAAAAGGTAAGACCTTTCCAAGAGGGGACCTCTGTCCTCGTTGCAAAAGGAAGAGATTGGTTGTTTTCCTCTTCTCCAGGCCGAAATCAGACAGGTAAAAGGGCCACTTCTGGCCGCCTTCTGGTTTCCCTCTCTTAAGGATCCCCAAGGACTCGACTGCTGTATATATTTGATGTAATAATCGTTACTGCTGCCGCTCTGTGTTGGTGCAGTCTTTGGGCTGTAGGTGAGTTACCTCTATTTAATCCTCACACCACTCAGAGAGGCAAAAATTATCCCCATGTCACAAGGGAGAAAATGGTCAGAAATGTTAATTTGTCCAATGTCAGTAACAAAGACTGTCAGTAACAAAGCAGCCTGGCTGCTGGCTCCAAAGGTTTTCACCAGGACCTACCTTGCAACTATCCACAGCAACCCTAGCTAGAGGTAAGTTACCACCACCTGTTTCCCACAGGCAGGCAGTGTTGCCTCAGTTACAAGACACTCACTGGAAGCTGGCAAGACCGTTACAACCTTTCTGTCCAGTTATGTGAATATAACCTAAAATAAAACGAGTCACTTCTAGAAAGTATCCAAAACTACTGAACATTTTTAGGTAAACACTTTTAAAATGTTTATTATGTGCCAAGCATATATTAACTCCTTTAATCCTCATAAGCCAATGGGGAAAATACTGTTAATAGTACATATGAAGAAACTGAAGCACAGAGAGTCAAGTGACTTGTCCAGGATCACACGGCTGTAATCGTGGAGAGGAGGGACTTCAACAGTCACATTTTAGAGTACAGCACTTAACCCTTGCAAACCTTGATGCTGTTAGAGGCGTGGGATGTCTTTACCCAATGTCAGATTATCTCATTTAATTCTTACATTGGCCTGTGAAGTGTATGCTAAGTCACTTTAGTTATGTCCAACTCTTTGCTACGCTGTGGACTGTAGCCTGCCATGTTCCTCTGTCCATGGGATTTTCCAGGCAAGGATACTGGAGTGGGTTGCCATTTCCTTCTCCAAAGAAACTTCCAGACCCAGGGATCGAGCCTGAGGCTCTTTAAGTCTCCTGCACTGGCAGGCAGGTTCTTTACCACTAGAGCCACCTGGGAAGCCCCATGGCCTGTGAAGTAGATATCCTAATTTTTTAGGAGATAAAGTTGAGATTCACACAAGTTAAATAATTTGTCCAGGGCACTCAGCAAGAAGAGGAGCCTGGGATCAAATCTGGCCATGCTTGATCCCAAGATTGCTGCTTGAAATAAGCTATAAAGTAGCAAGAATTTCCTGTAGCTCAAAACGGTATAGAATCTTCCTGCGATGCAGGAGACTAGGGTTCGATCCCTAGGTTGAGAAGACCCCCTGGAGAATGGAATGGCAATCCACTGCAGGATTCTTGCTGGAGAATTCCCATGGACAGAGAAGCCTGATGGGCTACAGTTCGTGGGGTTGCAAAGAGTCAGACATGACTGAGCAACTAACACGCACACAGTAAAGCACTGATACATGGTTCAGGTCACAGCTGCACTTTAATCCCAGAAGGTCTTCAGTTCCCAGGAGGTCCCCCTTTTCACTGTTAAGTAGTAACCTCTTGTGAATCTCTCACTGTGGTTTTCTTAACATTGAATTTACGTGACCAAGTTTATTTTCCAATCTTCCCCTCTTTTGTGCTTTCTTAACTACTACAACTTGACTTTTCTATGTGCATTATACTTTTAATTATGCAGAGAAAGGGACGGCAGAAGATGAGACGGTTGGATGGCATCACCGACTCGATGGACATGAGTTTGAGTAAGCTCCAGGAGTTGGTGATGGACAGGGAAGCCTGGCATGCTGCAGTCCATGGGGTTGCAAAGAGTCGGACACGACTGACTGAACTGAATGCAGGCTGAAATATGTGGCTACAGCCTCATAGTTATTCATTAACAAGCACAGAGACTGTTTAAATAATGCCCTGAGTGATGTTGAGCTGCTTAAGAAGGGGGCAGATGCTTGTACACTCTATTTAGTAGTCCTTTGGACTAGCATGTGTACATGTGCCCTTACAGTAATTGAGGCCCAAGTTCACACATCTCTGAGATCTTCTTCATGGAATCCCAGTTCAACTAATTATTATTAATACTTTTAAATAATTTTTTGGTTAAATGAGGAAACTAACACAAGATGGATATAGAATCACTATCCTCCTAGTGAGCACTTTGTCACACATTCATGTTGCAAACTGCATTATAATACAAAACTTTTAGCTTCCCAGCTCATGTGTTAACCTTTAGATCTTACTTCTATTTAATGAGCCATAATAAACACCTTCAGAAATATTTGTTTGGTCCACAAAATCTACAAACCTTTGAACTAATGGAAAAATAGAGAAGTACTCTTCAAGAAAATTTGGTTCACATCCAAAAAATCTGTAAAAAGATAAAATGTGATGTCAGGGGTGAAAATGAGTAAATCTGTGGGAAAAGGAGTTTAAAAATAGGGTAATATCCCTCTATAATTAAAAGAGCTTTGGAAAAGCAATTAGCCTACAAAAAAATACATGTAACTATCCTTAGACCATAAATTCATTTCTTGCTGATGAGTAGAAATTATTGACCAGTATTTGAATAATCTTAACACAATGGAAATTAAATCATATACATATGAGATCCACAACTTTCCAATCATTGGTCGATGATGACCCTAAATGAAACACAAAAAAGACATTAAGTTAAATTTTATTTTATTTTAATTTGTTAGTGGTTTTTGTCGTATATTGACATGAATCAGCCATGGATTTACAAGGTTAAATTTTAAAGTTGCAAGCATTCACTCACTGTTGGCCTTTCATTGATTTTTTGAGTCAAAGTATCAAATGTTATTGGTGTGTGTAAGAATGTGAATCTCTACTCTTATTTACTATGTAAAAGTAAATAAGGTAGGAAGTATATAAAATTTTAAAAAGTATACAAATAAATGTGGAGATGGTGACATTGGTCAATTCTATAGGTTCCAAAATGGTAATGAAAGGTCAAATAAAAGAAAATCCTTCCTACACTAAGTCTTTAGGGAATGAAACCACTGAGAAAGGTGGGATATTTGAGGGTTGGCTCTGATATGCATATCTTGCCAGAACAAGTTAAGTAATGTACCCCAAGTTAAAAATACTGAGATAATTAAATCATGAGTCAATTAAAAAATCATTATATCACAAGTTCAGGCTGGATGTGGAAACAGGAGATAAAGCTTAGGGTCTGCCAAAGGTAGGATGAATAAGGGAAGTGCTGCTCAAAGTGGAGTTTGCAGATTGGTTTACAAAATTTGTTGCCAATACATGTTGAGATGTGTACAGAAATTGAGAGTGTTTGGAAACTCTTCTAGAGATTTTATAGTGCAGTAACAATCCAAGCAGAATTCCATTTTTTCTAGTAACTAATTTTGATGATATATGTACAAAAACAGTTGTCTATGGTGGCTCACAGATAATTTGTGAGGCACTGTGATAGGAAATCATGCATAAAGCTATACCCCATCCCCAACTAGCTAGACGCTCAATAATAAGTGAAAGTTGCTCAGTCATGTCCAACTCTTTGTGACCCCCAAGGACTATACAGTCCATGGAATTGTCTAGGCCAGAATACTGGAGTGGGTAGCCTTTCCCTTCTCCAGGGGATCTTCCCAGCCCAGGGATCAAACCCAGGTCTCCTGCATTGCAGGTGGATTCTTTACCAGCTGAGCCACAAGGGAAGCCCAACAGTAAGGTAAACTAGGGGGAAAAAATTCCTCATTAGTCTCAATCTTAGTGGCAAGCAGTGATGAGGGGGTGTTCTTTCACCAAAATGTGAAACCACAATCTGGCTATCAAGAATCTGTGGCCCAAATACATACTTCTGTTTGATTTCAAAAACTTCAAGTCAAAAACTAATTTTGAAGTGTTTGGGGTTGAAACTGCTCCCAGGCACCTAGAAGAAACAAATTCAAATTGTTTCTAGGAAGAAAAACCCCATTCCTTTAAGTCAGGCTTCAAAGAATTACAACAGATAAAGATGCACTGAACATGTGCTGTGGTGCTGTGTTCAGTTGATCAGTTGTGTCTGACTCTATAACTGCATGGACTATAGCCCGCCATCCTCCTCTGCCCATGGAATCTTCCAGCAAGAATACAGGAGTGGGTTGCCATTTCTTCTCCCAGGGGATATTCCCAACCCAGGGATCGAACCCATGTCTCCTGCATTGGCAGGCAGATTCTTTACCACTGTGCCACCTGAGATGCCCCACTGAACATATGTTCTCAATCAGAAATCACTAATGTACAGACTTGACCTTTCCATATATCAGCAGGAACAAGTTTAAGTATGTGTAAAATTTAAAATATTCTTATTGGGACATGAAAATAAAATGAAAAACTCTTCTAAACCAGTTTTTAAAATTTTTTTAAAAAATCACTAATACTGTGAGAAATCAGAACCCAGTGAGTCAATAGAAATAGTAAATAACTAGAATCAGACCCTCAAAGACTTCGGTTATTGGAATTATCATCTGCAGAATACAAGATGTATATATTTAATAAATGTATAAAAATAAAATAATATTTCAAAAATGTAACTAAGATTAAGAGACTATTGAGAATGACCAGACATTCTCAAAGTGAAAAATCTGAAAACCAAAATTTAGAACTCCAAGGACAGAGGCATCTGCTTCTGACAGTATAGAATATTAGACATTCTTGGAGACTTATTTCCTGTAAAACAATTAAATCCCGTATAAAACATAATTTTCTTATGTTATTGGGCTTATAGAAAGTAAAGAAAATCTACTAAGAGACCAGGAAACTTTAAAAATGAGCCAACCATGAGGGGAAACAAGAACCACATGCAGTGAGCACCTCTGAGAGTGTCTTCCCAATTATATGGAAATTCAATATACAGTAGCTGGGACTGCAGATCAAAAAAGGAAATTGACTTTTCATTAAATGTGCTGAGACAATTGATTATTAATATGGGAAATAATAAAATTGGACCTCTACCTCCCACCTAGGGCCACAGGCTTAAGTATAGGGACTTTCACATGCATGAGCCTCCTCCAAGGCCTGAGAGGGGGATGAGAAATGGGTTCAAGTGGTAAGATACTTGTGCAAAATTTGTAAAGTAAGTTATTCTGACCATACTAGTTAAGATAACTGTCTTTTTCTATTCTAACTACTTTCCCACCATATTCCTGTTTGTGTAGATTGTCATTGGAGTGTTTGTAAGCATTTTTTTGGATGTGGCTAAAGGGAACTTGATTTGGAGAGTCATCGTACTTGAATTTAGTTGGGTAATTTGGTGTGGTTTGAAGACATTGTGTGTTCATATAAGTTATTGCCAGCTGCTGCCCCAGTAAAGAATGACTTCCAGAAATACTGTTACCATCCATTCTACAGACCTAACTGGCATCATGATATGTAGGTACAGATTAGAGGTTATATCATAGACCATGTCCTGTGGCCTCTGGAACCAGAAATATATGGAGAGTGAAGAGGTAACGAGGTGTGAAATGCAAGAAGCCAGAAGCTAGTCTGGAAAATTCTTTCAATCATAAGATGTTTCAAAATGTAAGTTCTCTTCTGTCAGAAATACATGAAATAATGCCATGCTTGCAATTATAGCTATATTACATTTTTGATAGGGTCACCTGAAATGTAATTTAACTCAACCATAATTCCTATATTCAAAGAGCATAAAGCTATAGTACCACTACAAACAGCAAATACATCTGTAAGTGGTCTTGTGTTTCACCATTCCCAATCTATTGAATCACATATTTAGTGTGTCTGATGCACCTTGCTTTGACAATCTGATGTTTCCAGAAAAAGCAGTACACAAAATTGGTACTGATGCAGTGGAATGGCCTGAGAGACAAGCGTTCCAGTGAC
Organism: Cervus elaphus; assembly: GCF_910594005.1. Classification (NCBI taxonomy): domain Eukaryota; kingdom Metazoa; phylum Chordata; class Mammalia; order Artiodactyla; family Cervidae; genus Cervus; species Cervus elaphus. Next base: position 53,736,799 of record NC_057832.1, read on the forward strand.
ATATCTAAACATAATCATCTGTACACTAATATGCAGTATTAGTGTGAATCATTTGGTGATAAATCCATTTGACTGCTCTTGCTGTGCCTTAAATCAAATTAATTTTATGTTTTTCATAATTGTTAACTATGCCAAAAATTAAATATGATGAGAAAGAGTTATTCTAAGGAATGTCAAAAATAAAACTAAATTTAAAATGAGATAAGGTTTTAAAATGTCAAAAACTATCTTATTACAAAACAATATGAACCAAAAATTCTGATGGTTAATATCATGAAGACAAGGAAAAGATTTAAGATAGCCAAGAAAATATAAATGATAAAAGTGGATAAAGAAATTATATGTGTGTGTGTGTGTATACCTTCCCAAACATGAAATAAAGATGAGAAGAAATATGAAAAGAATGAAGAAAAAAATTTACATGATCAATATTTGAAAGTATAAAGCAGCTTCAATTTGACAAATTTGTTGACTTGGATAAACATCATGATCTTTCATTGTTCTGTTCAGATGGATAATTTCACCATTTTAATGAGAGTTTTATAAGTTTTTTTTCAAAATAGTGACCTGATTAATATTTATAGAGAATAAAATCACACAATGAATACAAAAGCTTCTCAAGTAGATATTTTGAAAAAACAAGTTTTTAAATGGTCAAGGCACTGCGAGATTCTGTCTGGACCATTGCAAAACTATAGGATTGTTTTTATTATTTTGTTTGTAAACTCTTTTAACAAAACATATGAGTTTGTTCATATAAGATGGATGTTCTGAATGGATGAATTTATTAAGGCCCCTCAAAATTTATGAAGACTCCTCAAAATATAAGAAATCTATGCAGTTTACTAAAGTATATGCAGTCAAAAATGTAGGAAGAGAAGTATTAATATAAAAGTGGGTTGGGCAGTTCACTGATAAAAATGTTATGCTATTTTCTGGATTTTGTGGGGTTTGTGATATTTGCTAGCTTTCTAAAAAAATTGTACTTTGTTTTAATTTTTCTTCTTAACAGTCATTCTCTTTTACACATAATTTATTCTTTTTCTTAAAGAGGACCCCCAAGTTATATATGTCTCATGCCCTACAAGGTCTGGATCCAGCTCTGATGAGATACAGTATTTAGCCATTGCATATAGGTATATCCTTACCCAATATGAAAAGTAGCATCAATTCTGACTAAGGGGGCATTGTTTCCAATTGATTGTGCTCATGCAGTGTAAGTTTTTACATATTTTGTGTGTTTTTTAATTTTATTTTTAATTGAGCTGTAATTGACATACAGCATTTTATTAGTTTCAGGGTACAACATAATGATTTAATATTTTTATATATTGCAAAATGATCACCACAATAATTCTAGTTAACATTTGATACCATAGGTAGTTACAATTTTTTTTCTTGTGATGAAAACTTTTAAGATTTACTCTTTTAGCAACTTTCAAATAGGTAATATAGTATTATTAACTATAGTTAACATGCTATACCTTACATCTCCTTGACTTATTTATTTTATAACTAAAAGTTTGAAAGTTTTGAATCCTTACCCATTTTACCCACCCAACCCTTACCTATGGCAGTCACCAATCTGTTTTCTGTATCTATGAGTTTCTTGTTTTTAAGATTCCACATAGGAAACATCATTCTGTATTTGTTTTTCTCTGACTTATTTCATCCAGCATAATGCCTCTGAAGTCCATCCATGAAGCTGCAAATGGCAAGACTTTATTCTTTTCTATGGCTGAATATTATACATACATATGTACACATATATATGATTTCTTTAGCTACTCATCCATCAATAGACATGGAGGTTGTTTCCAAAACTTGGCTGTTGTAAATAATACTGCAATAAAACATGGGGGTGCATGTATCTTTATGAATCAGTGTTTTCATTTTCTTCAGATAAATACCCAGAATTAGAATATCTGGGTCACATGGTAATTCTATTTTTTTAAAGGAATTTACATACTCTTTTCCATAGTGACTGTACCAATTTACATTACCATTAACAACGGACAAAGGTTTACTTTCCTCCACATCCTTGCCCACACTTATTTTTTTTTTCTTGTGTTTTATAATAAGCATTCTGACAGGTGTGAGGTGATATTTCATTATGGTTGTGATTTTCATTTCCTTGATGATTAGTGACATTGAGTATCTTTTACAGTATTTGTTGACCTTAAGTTTGTCTTTGTAAAAAATATTTATCAAAATCCTCTACTCATTTTAAAACTGGATAGTTTGGGCTTCTTTTTCTGTTGAGTTGTATGAGTGCTTTATATATTTTGGATATTAACCTCCTACCAGATATATGATTTGCAAATATTTTCTCCCATTTAGTAGGTTGCCTTTTCATTTTGTTGAAATTTTTACATATTTTGAATCTTAAAGTCTACTTATATGACCAAAAAAAAAAATTACTAAAATAAAGCTTTAAATGTGAAAGCAACACTTTTAAACTCTTACAGGAAAGTTTTGTGCCGAATTTCTTTAATTGGCTCTCACCTAGATCTATTCTCCACTTTTCACCACTATGAACTATGCTTGAGATGCTGGCCAATGCAAATAGTGTGAACAGGGTGCCTGAAGTTTCTGTTTTCTGGTTGAGTTTGGCCAGTAGAGAGATTGGGTAATACCTCAAAGGAGAAGGGAAATGAGGTAAAGGTGTTTACAAGACTAGGATTAGGGTAAGGGGAATGTTAGGTCCATGAATCAAGGCAAATTGAAAGTGGTCAAACAGGATATCAAGGGGGAGGAGCCAAGATGACGAAGGAATAGGATGGGGAGACCACTTTCTCCCCTACAAATTCATCGAAAGAACATTTGAACGCTGAGCAAACTTCACAAAACAACTTCTGACTGCTAGCAAAAGACATCAGGCGCCCAGAAAAGCAGCCCATTGTCTTCGAAAGGAGGTAGGACAAAATATAAAAGATAAAAAGCGAGACAAAAGAGCTGCAGACAGAGACCCATCCTGGGAAGGGAGTCGTAGTGGAGGAGGTTCCCAAATACCAGGAAACCCTCTCACGGGCGGGTCTGGGGGAAGTTTTTGAATCTCGGAGGGCAACCTAACTGGGAGGAAAAATAAATAAAACCCACAGATTACATGCCTAAAAGCAACTCCCAGCAGAAAAGTACCCCAGACGCCCGCATCCACCACCAGCAAGTGGGGGTGGAACGGAGAGGAGAGGGCGACATTGCTTAGGGTAAGGACTGGGCCTGAGTGCCCTGAGGGCTCTCGGAGGGAGCTAACATGAGATAGCAACTTAAACTGTGGGATAGCAAGAAAGAGAGAGAAAATTAACCGGCCCAAACACACTGCCGGCCGTTCGCAGAACAAACAGACTGAGCAATTCCAGAGAAGAGCTAGCCGGCGATGGACCGGACCATCCCTACCAGAGGCAGGAGGCAGGGGGGAGGGGAAAGGGGCAAACTCGGCCCCAGAGATGGCACCTCTACCAAACTGCAAACAGGCCTCCAGTCTCTAACCAAAGATTTCCTGAGATTTCTGGATGGTCGACATCCACCAGGAGGGTCGCGGCTAGAGGCCAGCTCCCGAGAACAGACACAAGGCACACGCACCCGACTGGCGCACGTGGAAACTGAGGCTGGGACCATGGAGGGGAGAAGGCGCACCGCACCGGGGAGAGTGTGCCCGTCAAGCTCCTGGCTGCCTGAGCTGCTCGGCCGGGGAAGGCACAAAACGCAGGCCCAACCAAGTCCGGGCTTTTGTGGAGAACCCGAAAACTGGAACCACATGCAACGCAGGGCCCGCTCCATATAGAGCAGCCGGGAGCCTGAACAGTGTAGACGGGGAAAGCACACACCCATGAGCGGGGGCAAACCCAGTGGGGCGGGAACACTACGAGTGCCACCCACACACGCCAGCTATATCTGCCTGCAGCGCCCCTCCCTCCCCGCAGCAGGACTGAACAAGCGAACCTAAACAAGAGAACACCTCCACCCGCTTGTCTCAGGGCAGAAATTAGACCCTGAAGAGACCGCCAAACAGAAGCCAAATAAGCAAAGGGAACCGCTTCAGAAGTGACCAGTGCAACAGATTAAAACACCTGTAGGTAACACCGACTACACGGGAAGGGGCCTATAGATATCGAGAAGTGTAAGCTGGAACGAGGAGCTATCTGAAACTGAACTGAACCCACACTGACCGCAACAGCTCCAGAGAAATTCCTAGATATATTTTTACCTTTTTTTCTTTAGTTAAAAAAAAATTATTTTCTTTTCTTTTTTATTTTTTCTCTTTTATTTTCTTTTAAAATTCCCTATTACTCCTCCATTACTCCTTAACTTTCATTTTCATATATTTTTACTATTTTTTTAATTAGGAAAAAAAATTTTTTTCTTGTTTTATTTTTTCTCTTATTTTCTTTTAAAGTCCTCTATTACTCCTTAATTTTCATTATCATTTCACTATAACCTTGCAAAAAAAAAAAGAAGCCCTATTTTTAAACCGAACTTCATATATATTTCTAAAATGTGTTTTTGTTTTAATATTGTATTTTTAAGAGTCTAACCTCTACTCTAGATTTTTAATCTTTGTTTTTCAGTATTTGATATCAATTTTGGACATTTAAGAATCCAATATTCAGTACCCATTTTTACTCAGGAGTGTGTTGTTTACTCTCTCCCACTTTTGACTCTCCGTTTTCTACCTCAGAACACCTCTGTTTCCTCCCTCCCCATCTCTTCCCAATCCAATTCTGTGAATCTCTGTGGGTGTCTGGGCTACGGAGAACACTTTGGGAACAGAGAACTGCATAGATCTGTCTCTCTCCTCTTGAGTCCCCCCTTTTCTCCTCCTGCTCACCTCTATCTCCCTCCTCCCTCTCCTCTTCTTCATGTAACTCTGTGAACCTCTCTGGGTGTCCCTCACGGTGGAGAATCTTTTCACCATTAACCTAGAAGTTTTATTATCAGTGCTGTATAGTTGGAGAAGTCTTGAGAATACTAGAAGAATAAAACTGAAACCCAGAGGCAGGAGACTTAAGCCCAAAACCTGAGAACACCAGAAAACTCCTGACTACAGGGAACATTAAGTAATAAGAGACCATCCAAAAGCCTCCATACCTACACTGAAACCAACCACCACCCAAGAGCCAATAAGTTCCAGAGCAAGACATACCACGCAAATTCTCCAGCAATGCAGGAACATAGCCCTGAACGTTAACATACAGGCTGCCCAAAGTCACACCTAACACATAGATCCATCTCAAAACTCATTACTGGACAGTCCATTGCACTCCAGGGAGAAGAAATCCAGTTCCACACACCAGAACACTGCTGCAAGCTTCCCTAACCAGGAAACCTTGACAAGCCAATTGTCCAACCCCACCCACTGGGTGAAACCTCCACAATAAAAAGGAACCACAGACCACCAGAATACAGAAAGCCCACTCCAGACACAGCAATCTAAACAAGATGAAAAGGCAGAGAAATACCCAACAGGTAAAGAAACATGAAAAATGCCCACCAAGTCAAACAAAAGAGGAGATAGGGAATCTACCTGAAAAAGAATTTAGAATAATGATAATAAAAATGATCCAAAATCTTGAAAACAAAATGGAGTTACAGATAAATAGCCTGGAGACAAAGATTGAGAAGATGCAAGAAATGTTTAATAAGGACCTAGAAGAAATAAAAAAAAGAAAGAAATTTAAAAATGAATAATGCAATAAATGAGATCAAAAACACTCTGGAGGGAACCAACAGTAGAATAACGGAGACAGAAGATAGGATAAGTGAGGTAGAAGATAAAATGGTGGAAATAAATGAAGCAGAGAGGAAAAAAAAAAATCAAAATAAATGAGGACAACCTCAGGGACCTCTGGGACAATGTGAAACGCCTCAACATTCGAATCATAGGAGTCCCAGAAGAAGAAGACAAAAAGAAAGGCCATGAGAAAATACTCGAGGAGATAACAGCTGAAAACTTCCCTAAAATGGGGAAGGAAATAGCCACCCAAGTCCAAGAAACCCAGAGAGTCCCAAACAGGATAAACCCAAGGTGAAACACCCCAAGACACATATTAATCAAATTAACAAAGAACAAATATTAAAAGCAGCAAGGGAGAAACAACAAATAACACACAAAGGGATTCCCATAAGGATAACAGCTGATCTATCAATAGAAACCCTTCAGGCCAGAAGGGAATGGCAGAACATACTTAAAGTAATGAAAAAGAATAACCTACAACCTAGATTACTGTATCCAGCAAGGATATCATTCAGATGTGAAGGAGAATTCAAAAGCTTTACAGACAAGCAAAGGCTGAGAGAATTCAGCACCACCAAACCAGCTCTTCAACAAATGCTAAAGGATCTTCTCTAGATAGGAAACACAGAAAGGTTGTATAAACGTGAACCCAAAACAACAAAGTAAATGGCAATGGGACCACACCTATCAATAATTACCTTAAATGTCAATGGATTGAATGCCCCAACCTAAAGACAAAGACTGGCTGAATGGATACAAAAACAAGACCCCTATATATGCTGTCTGCAAGAGACCCACCTCAAAGCAAGAGACACATACAGACTAAAAGTGAAGGGCTGGAAAAAAATATTTCATGCAAATGGAGACCAAAAGAAAGCAGGAGTCGCAATACTCATATCAGATAAAATAGACTTTAAAATAAAGGATGTGAAAAGAGACAAAGAAGGACACTACGTAATGATCAAAGGATCAATCCAAGAAGAAGATATAACAATTATAAATATATATGCACCCAACATAGGAGCACCGCAATATGTAAGGCAAACACTAACGAGTATGAAAGAGGAAATTAATAGTAACACAATAATAGTGGGAGACTTTAATACTGCACTCACAACTATGGATAGATCAACTAAACAGAAAATTAACAAGGAAACACAAACCTTAAATGACACAATGGACCAGCTAGACCTAATTGATATCTATAGGACATTTCACCCCAAAACAATCAACTTCACCTTTTTCTCAAGTGCACACGGAACCTTCTCCAGAATAGATCACATCCTGGGCCATAAATGTAGCCTTGGTAAATTCAGAAAAATTGAAATCATTCCAGTCATCTTTTCTGACCACAGCGCAGTAAGATTAGATCTCAATTACAGGAAAAAAATTATTAAAAATTCAAACATATGGAGGCTAAATAACATGCTTCTGAATAACCAACAAATCATAGAAGAAATCAAAAAAGAAATCAAAATATGCATAAAAACGAATGAAAATGAAAACACAACAACCCAAAACCTATGGAACACTGTAAAAGCAGTGCTAAGGGGAAGGTTCATAGCATTACAGGCTTACCTCAAGAAACAAGAAAAAAGCCAAATAAATAACCTAACTCTACACCTAAAGCAATTAGAGAAGGAAGAAATGAAGAACCCCAGGGTTAGCAGAAGGAAAGAAATCTTAAAAATTAGGGCAGAAATAAAGGTAAAAGAAACTAAAGAGACCATAGCAAAAATCAACAAAGCTAAAAGCTGGTTTTTTGAAAAAATAAACAAAATTGACAAACCGTTAGCAAGACTCATTAAGAAACAAAGAGAGAAGAACCAAATTAACAAAATTAGAAATGAAAATGGAGAGATCACAACAGACAACACTGAAATACAAAGGATCATAAGAGACTACTACCAGCAGCTCTATGCCAATAAAATGGACAACTTGGAAGAAATGGACAAGTTCTTATAAAAATATAACTTTACATAACTGAACCAGAAAGAAATAGAAGATCTTAACAGACCCATCACAAGCAAGGAAATCAAAACTGTAATCAAAAATCTTCCAGCAAACAAAACCCCAGGACCAGACGGCTTCACAGCTGAATTCTACCAAAAATTTAGAGAAGAGCTAACACCTATCTTACTCAAACTCTTCCAGAAAATTGCAGAAGAAGGTAAACTTCCAAACTCATTCTATGAGGCCACCATCACCCTAATTCCAAAACCAGACAAAGATGCCACAAAAAAAAGAAAACTACAGGCCAATATCACTGATGAACATGGATGCAAAAATCCTTAACAAAATTCTGGCAAACAGAATCCAACAACATATTAAAAAAATCATACATCATGACCAAGTGGGCTTTATCCCAGGAATGCAAGAATTCTTCAATATCCGCAAATCAATCAATGTAATACACCACATTAACAAATTGAAAGATAAAAACCATATGATTATCTCAATACATGCAGAAAAAGCCTTTGACAAAATTCAACATCCTTTTATGATTAAAACTCTTCAGAAAGCAGGAATAGAAGGAACATACCTCAACATAGTAAGAGCTATATATGACAAACCCACAGCAAGCATCACCCTCAATGGTGAAAAATTGAAAGCATTTCCCCTAAAATCAGGAACAAGACAAGGGTGCCCACTCTCACTGCTACTATTCAACATAGTTTTTGAAGTTTTGGCCACAGCAATCAGAGCAGAAAAAGAAGTAAAAGGAATCCAGATAGGAAAAGAAGAAGTGAAACTCGCTGTTTGCAGATGACATGATCCTCTACATAGAAAACCCTAAAGACTCTACCAGAAAATTACTAGAGCTAATCAACGAATATAGTAAAGTTGCAGGATATAAAATTAACACACAGAAATCCCTTGCATTCCTATACACTAACAATGAGAAAACAGAAAGAGAAATTAAGGAAACAATACCATTCACCATTGCAACAAAAAGAATAAAATACTTAGGAGTATATCTACCTAAAGAAACAAAAGACCTATACATAGAAAACTATAAAACACTGATGAAAGAAATCAAAGAGGACACAAACAGATGGAGAAACATACCATGTTCATGGATTGGAAGAATCAATATTGTCAAAATGACTACACTACCCAAAGCAATCTATAGATTCAATGCAATCCCTATCAAGCTACCAATGGTATTTTTCACAGAACTAGACCAAAGAATTTCACAATTTGTATGGAAATACAAAAAACCTCGAATAGCCAAAGTAATCTTGAGAAAGAAGAAGGGAACTGGAGGAATCAACCTGCCTGACTTCAGACTCTACTACAACGCCACAGTCATCAAGACAGTATGGTACTGGCACAAAGACAGAAATATGGATCAATGGAACAGAGTAGAAAGCCCAGAGATAAATCCACGAACCTATGGACACCTTATCTTCGGCAAAGGAGGCAAGGATATACAATGGAAAAAAGACAACCTCTTTAACAAGTGGTGCTGGGAAAACTGGTCAACCACTTGTAAAAGAATGAAACTAGAACACTTTCTAACACCATACACAAAAATAAACTCAAAATGGATTAAAGATCTAAATGTAAGACCAGAAACTATAAAACTCCTAGAGGAGAACATAGGCAAAACACTCTCTGACATAAATCACAGCAGGATGCTCTATGACCCACCTCCCAGAATATTGGAAATAAAAGCAAAAATAAACAAATGGGACCTAATGAAACTTAAAAGCTTTTGCACAACGAAGGAAACTATAAGTAAGGTGAAAAGACAGCCCTCAGATTGGGAGAAAATAATAGCAAATGAAGCAATAGACAAAGGATTAATCTCAAAAATATACAAGCAACTCCTGCAGCTCAATTCCAGAAAAATAAATGACCCAATCAAAAAATGGGCCAAAGAACTAGAGAGACATTTCTCCAAAGAAGACATACAGATGGCTAACAAACACATGAAAAGATGCTCAACATCACTCATTATCAGAGAAATGCAAATCAAAACCACAATGAGGTACCATTACACACCAGTCAGGATGGCTGCTATCCAAAAGTCTACAAGCAACAAATGCTGGAGAGGGTGTGGAGAAAAGGGAACCCTCTTACACTGTTGGTGGGAATGCAAACTAGTACAGCCGCTATGGAGAACAGTGTGGAGATTCCTTAAAAAACTGGAAATAGAAGTGCCATATGGGAAGTGGGAAGTGCCATATGGGAAGTGGGAAGTGCCAGCAATCCCACTTCTGGGCATACACACCGAGGAAACCAGATCTGAAAGAGACACGTGCACCCCAATGTTCATCTCAGCACTGTTTATCATAGCCAGGACATGGAAGCAACCTAGATGCCCATCAGCAGATGAATGGATAAGGAAGCTGTGGTACATATACACCATGGAATATTACTCAGCCATTAAAAAGAATTCATTTGAGTCAGTTCTAATGAGATGGATGAAACTGGAGCCCATTGTACAGAGTGAAGTAAGCCAGAAAGATAAACACCAATACAGTATACTAACACATATATATGGAATTTAGAAAGATGGTAACGATACCCTACATGCAAAACAGAAAAAGAGACACAGATGTACAGAACAGACTTTTGGACTCTGTGGGAGAAGGCGAGGGTGGGATGTTTCGAGAGAACAGCATCGAAACATGTATATTATCTATGGTGAAACAGATCGCCAGCCCAGGTGGGATGCATGAGCCAAGTGCTCAGGCCTGGTGCACTGGGAAGACCTAGAGGGATCAGGTGGAGAGGGAGGTGGGAGGGGGGATCGGGATGGGGAACACATGTAAATCCATGGCTGATTCATGTCAATGTATGACAAAACCCACTACAATATTGTAAAGTAATTAGCCTCCAACTAATAAAAATAAATGGAAAAAAAAAGATATGGATAATCTAAAAAAAAAAAGGAAAGTGGTCAAACAGGAGATGGCAAGAGTGAACATCGACATTTTAGGAATCAGGGAACTAAAATGGACTGGAATGGGTGAATTTAACTCAGATGACCATTATATCTACTACTGTGGGCAAGAATCTCTTAGAAGAAATGGAGTAGCCATCATAGTCAACAAAAGAGTCCAAAATGCAGTACTTGGATGCAATCTCAAAAACGACAGAAACATCTCTGTTCATTTCCAAGGCAAACCATTCAATATCACAGTAATCCAAGTCTATACCCCAACCAGTAATGCTGAAGAAGCTGAAGTTGAATGGTTCCATGATGATCTACAAGACCTTCTAGAATTAACACCCCAAAAAGATGTCATTTTCATTATTGGGGACTGGAATGCAAAAGTAGGAAGTCAAGAAATACCTGGAGTAACAGGCAAATTTGGCCTTGGAGTACACAATGAAGCAGGCCAAAAGCTAATAGAGTTTTGCCAAGAGAACATTCTGGTCATAGCAAATTTGCTCTTCCAAAAACACAAGAGGAGACTCTACAAATGAACATCACCGAAATAGACATACAAATGGACAATACCAAAATCAGAATGATTATATTCTTTGCAGCCAAACATGGAGAAGCTCTATACAGTCAGCAAAAACAAGACCGTGGCTCAGATCATGAACTCCTTATTACCAAATTCAGACTTAAATTGAAGAAAGTAGGGAAAACCACTAGACCACTCAGTTATGACCTAAATCAAATCCCTTACAGTTATAAAGTGGAAGTGACAAGTAGATTCAAGGGATTAGACCTAATAGAGTGCCTGAAGAACTATGGATGGAGGTTCATGACATTGTACAGGAAGCAGGGATCAAGACCATCCCCAAGAAAAAGAAATGCAAAAAGGCAAAATGGTTGTCTGAGGAGGCCTTAAAATAACTGTGAAAAGAAGAGAAACAAAAGGCAAAGGAGAAAGGGAAAGATATACCTATTTGAATGCAGAGTTCCAAAGAATAGCCAGGAGAGATAAGAAAACCTTCCTCAGTGATCATTGCAAGGAAATAGATGAAAACAACAGAAAGGGAAAGACTAGAGATCTCTTCAAGAAAATTAGAGATGCCAAGGGAACATTCCTTGCAAAGATGGGTACAATAAAGGAGAGAAATGGTATGGACCTAACAGAAGCAGAACATATTAAGAGAGATGGCAAAAATACACAGAAGAACTGTACAAAAAAGAGCTCATGACCCAGATAATCATGATGGTGTGATCACTCACCTAGAGCCAGACATCCTGGAATGTGAAGTCAAGTGGGCCTTAGGAAGCATCACTACAAACAAAGGTAGTGGAGGTGATAGAATTCCAGTTAAGCTATTTCAAATCCTAAAAGATGATACTGTGAAAGTGCTGCACTCAATATGCCAGCAAATTTGGAAAACTTAGCAGTTGCCACAGGACTGAAAAAGGTCAGTTTTCATTCCAATCCCAAACACAGACAATGCCAAAGAATGCTCAAAATACTACATAATTATACTCATCTCACACACTAGCAAAGTAATGTTCAAAATTCTCCAAGCCAGGCTTCAACAGTGTGAACCGTGAACTTCCAGATGTTCAAGATGAATTCTAAAAGGCAGAGAAACCAGAGATCAAATTGCCAACATCTGCTGGATCATTGAAAAAGCAAGAGAGTTCCAGAAAAAACATCTACTTCTGCTTTATTGACTATGCCAAAGCCTTTGACTGTGTGGATCACAACAAACTGTGGAAAATTCTGAAAGAGATGGGAATACCAGACCACCTGACCTGCCTCCTGACAAATCTGTACGCAGGTCAAGAAGCAACAGTTAGAACTGGATATGGGACAACAGACTGGTTACAAAGATGGGAAAGGAGTATGTCAAGACTGTATATTGTCACCCTGCTTATTTAGCTTCTATGCAGAGTACATCATGAGAAATGCTGGGCTGGAAGAAGCACAAGCTGGAATCAAGATTGCCAGGAGAAATATCAATAACCTCAGATATGCAGATGACACCACCCTTATGGCCGAAAGTGAAGAAGAAATAAAGAGCCTCTTGATGAAAGTGGAAGAGGAGAGTGAGAAAGTTGGCTTAAAATTCAACATTCAGTAAACTAAGATCATGGCATCTGGTCCCATCACTTCATGGCAAATAGATGGGGAAACAATGGAAACAGTGAGAGACTTTATGTTTGGGGGCTCCAAAGTCACTGCAGATGGTGACTACAGCCATGAAATTAAAAGACGCTTGCTCCTTGTGAAAAGTTATGACCAACCTAGATAGCATGTTAAAAAGCAGAGACATTACTTTACCAACGAAGGTCCGACTCGTCAAAGCTATGGTTTTTCCAGTAGTCATGTATGGATGTGAGAGTTGGACTATAAAGAAAACTGAGTGCCAAAGAATTGATGCTTTTGAACTGTGGTGTTGGAGAAGACTCATGAGAGTCCCTTGGACAGATAGGAGATCCAGCCAGTCCATCTGAAAGGAAATCAGCCCTGAATATTCATTGGAAGGACTGATACTGAAGCTGACATCAATACTTTGACCACCTGATGCGAAGAACTGGCCCCTTTGAAAAGACCCTGATGTTGGGAAAGATTGAAGGTGGCAGGAGAAGGGGACTACAGAGGATGAGATGGTTGGATGGCATCACCAACTCAATGGATATGAGTTTGAGTAAGCTCGGGCATTGGTGATGGACAGGGAAGCCTGGCGTGCTGCAATCCATGGAGCCACAAAGAGCCAGACACAACTGAGTGAAAGAACTTGAACTGAGTGAGGCATTACTCTTTGAATCTGGCTCAATACACTGTCTACCCTTGCCTTTTGGAACTCTGTTCAGATTTAAGTTAAATTTTCTGACTCCGTTTTCTGTATCTTTTAACTTGTACTGTTTTCTGTCATTTATCTCTCTCTGTTGCATTTGAGAGAACTTCTTCAGATTTGTCTTCGAGATCATTAATTTTCTCTTTTCACTTGTGTGTCTAAGCTTCCATACCTGCCCATTGTTTTCATGTTTATTTTTTATTGTGTAATATTTGATAAACATTGAAGGAAGCTTTGAGACACAAGATCCAATGCTGCACTGTAGTCCTAACGATTTTGCTAACAGGGTATATCTTATATTTTATACTTATCACATAAAAAATAATAAATAATGAAGCAGGAAGAAATTTTTAAAGGTGATGGATATATTTATGGCATAGATGTGCTGATGATTTTATGGTTGTACACTTATCTTCAAACTCATCAAGTCGTAAATATTAAGTGTGTATAGATTTGCACATGTCGATCATACCTTAAAAGTGATCTTTTTTAAAAGAGGGCTTCCCAGGTGGCTAGTGTTAAAGAACCCACCTGCCAAAGCAAGAGACATAAAAGACATGCGTTCTATTCATGGGTCAGGAAGATCCCCTAGAGGAGTGCATGGCAACCCACTCCACTATTCTTGCCTGGAGATTCCCCAAGGACAAAGGAGCCTGGCAGATTACAGTCCATTGGGTCACAAAGAATTGGACATGACTGAAGCGACTTAGCACACACACAGCACAGTGATAGCACTGGGTTTGGTAGAGGGGATTAGTTCCATTTGCGCTTCCCTGGTGGCTCAGATGGTGAAGAATCTGCCTGCAATGCGGGAGACCTGGTTTGATCCTTGCGGCAGGAAGATCCCCTGGAGAAGGGAATGGCTACCCACTTCAGTATTCTTGCCTGGAGAATTCCATGGATAGAGGAACCTGGAAAACTACATAGAGTCCATAGGGTCGCAAAGAGTCAGACACGACTGTGCGACTAACACTTTTTTAAAAAATTGAGCAAAAAAAAAAAAAAGGTAATAATAGTAATGAATGCTGCTAAATCACTTCAGTCATCTCTGACTCTGTGCGACCCCATAGACGGGAGCAATGAATACATGTACATAAAAATGTAAAAGTTAAGTTATGGAATATACATACATATATGCATGAAATTTAATCTGAGGCTGACATAACCAGAATTAGAGTGTTCAGGAAGGGCATATTGACCAACTTCAGTCTTTATTGATAGGAATTTAAACATTTGCTCAACATATATGGGTGTGCATGGATTGCATAGGTTACCATGATTGGGGCAGGAATGGAAGATAGGTGTTGGTTATATCATTTAATATGTTTATATTTTGTCTTTCCAATGTATTTTCATATGTATGAAATATTTCATAATAAATTTTTTAAAGAATGAGTTAACTTTTTTCAAAACATGTAATTAAAGAAAAATTAAAGCCTTTACTTAAATATCAGTTATATCATTTAAAATATTAATGTCCAAAACATGACTAACATAGTTTGCTATATTCAAAATTTTGAAATTTAAAAATGGAAAGTGAAAATATAGTAACTTCTTTTCTCATCTATCATTCCCAGTTAAGAATTTGTCTAATTTTTGAAACTAGCTTCAAAGTGCTTTTAGGCATGTTTACTATTCATTCTCTTTATATTTTCTATTATTTGAACTATTTGAACTTTCCTCAGATAACTTTTTCAGGTAACTTTTAAATTTTATTACAATACTATTTGTAGATTATTGTTGATAGAACTTTGCGACTGTAAGCAATGGAGACCCCAACTCAAATCAGTTAAATCCAAAACAAACTCTTTATTGATTGAGAAAATGGAAACATCCAAAGAAAGTCCTGACTTTGAGCACAGTTTAAATAATGCTACTAGGACTCCATTCGCTCTCTCTCAGCTCTGTTCTTTCCTGCAGAGGTATCACTCTTAGGCAGACCCTCTCAACACAGTAGTCCGTGGCAAGAACAGTTGTGCTTTATTATCACAGGACTGAGTCTCACTGGATGGCTTACAGTTGCATGCCAATCCCCGAACAGTCACTATAACGGTAATGATAATGATCCCAATCAGTAGAGTGGGTAGAGTCAGGTCCACCAAAACTACATGTACTATGAAAGAGAAGGGGGTGGGTCCCCAAATGAAAATGCGCCAAAAGAAGGGAAAGTGAACTCTGAGCGGAACAAACAACAAATGTCCACCTGATCAACTAAGGATAGAAATGCCTTTCATTGTCTGACAGTGGAGGTTCATTCCGGTGTCATATATTTTTCTAGTAACTGCAAAATGTCTACAATATGTCTGAATAGATTCTTCTGCTTAATGATAAGTGCTGATCAGGCCTGGTTTTCAGAAGTAGTATTCATGGTAAGGTAAATTTTAACTTGATCAAGATAAAACTGGACTATTGTAAAACAGAGGCCAAGGCTCCCATATGCCATAAAACTGAATAATAATATCAGTGTTTTCTATTTGGGTTCTCAGTTAGTGACTTCAATGATGAAATCCTACCTGAATAATATATAATTCTATAAATCTTTCTACTAAAGTTAAATAAAGAAGAAGGATCTGTTTAATACTATTGGATTCATGCTGTGTACTGACATAATGGGAAAATTATTCAGGAACACTTCATTCTTGAGAAAATACTGCCCAC
Source organism: Cervus elaphus (assembly GCF_910594005.1). NCBI lineage: Eukaryota > Metazoa > Chordata > Mammalia > Artiodactyla > Cervidae > Cervus > Cervus elaphus. Next base: position 53,752,922 of record NC_057832.1, read on the forward strand.
ATTATCAATACCTTGACACACTTGGGCTTATAAAAAACCATAATCCATATTTTCTGAGCACATGACCTTGTTGGCAACTTTCATTACAAGAAAATTTATCTTAGAATGTAACAGCTATTAGTAGTGTTCATAAAGTAAACTTTCACTAACAGGACACAATTGTAGGTGCTAGCTACTCAATTTCTTTTCATAGTATTCAAGGAAAAATTTTAAGAACATTCTCTACTTATAAACGTTCCTCCCAAGAAAATTTGGAGCCAGAATTTTGCTTATCAGAGGTTAAACTGAGGGAGATTAATACATATGGATTCATTAAATATTGTTCATTACTGTATGCCCAGTAACATGCTAAGTCCTGGGGGTGTAAGGGTGAAGAGAAACAGTCTAAGCTCCCAAGGAGTCTGTGGTTTATTGACGGAAACAGGGACTTCTGTGGTTAAGACTACCTTCTAGTGCAGGGGGGTGCGGGTTTGATCCCTGGTCAGAACACTGGGATCCCATATGCTGTGCAGTAAAAAAATAAATAAATAATAATAATAATGGAGGAAGCATACAGGCAGGTAATTGTAATATAGTATGATTAAATACCTTGATAAAATAATTTTCATTGTGGTTTTTAGAATTGAGGTTTGGCAAGAAAAATAATGGAACAGGATAACGGAAGTGTTAGGAATGCCTCAGTGGGCAATAAAAGTCTTAGTGGAGACTTGGGCTAATTAGTCTCAAATACAAGTAGGAATTATCCAAGTTTGAGCAGTGGGAATGTAAAGGGCAACATAAGCAGAGTAAACAGAGAAATAAGCAAATAAGTGAAGATGTAGGTTCTTTCTGAAAGGCCTTGAGAAGGGTACCTACTAAAATGTATCTGTCAAATACCAATTGAGATTCTATTCATGTAATTGCAATTAATTTTGTCTTTAAAACATTTTTAATAGGTTAATATTCCTGAAGTTGGTGATGGACAGGGAAGCCTGGCATGCTGCAGTCCATGGGGTCACAAAGAGTGGGACACAATTAAGCGACTGAACTGAACTGAATGTTCCTGGGGGTGGTTATGGGAAAGCTATTAGTCATCCATATCTTAGTGTCAGTTTGTCAGTTTAGTTTGCTGCCCTAGCACTCGGTCTTTCCCCCCCGCCTACAACACTTGGTCTTGATCAGGGGTCAGCAAACTTCCTTGAAGAGTCAGATGGCAAATATTTTTGGCTTTTCAACCCATACAGTTGCTTTTGTCACTACTCAACAATATAGTTGTGTCATGAGAGCAGTCATAGGCAATATGTGACCAATGTGGACACATTTTTTTTTCAATTGAAGGATAATTGCTTTACAGAATTTTGTTGATTTCTGCCAAACATCAACATGAATCAGCCATAGGTATACATATGTCCCCTCCCTTTAGGATCTCCCTCCCCACCCCGTCTCTCTAGGCTGTTACAGAGCCCCCATGGTTTTGTTCTAACAGAACTGAGAACAAATAGATTAACCAAGACCAGGGACTTTTCCAAGATCTCTACTCAGTAACAGAGCTGTGAGTTAAACCAAGGGCTTAGGAGTCCAAAAATAGTGCCCTGCCTAGCCATGCTGACCCCAACAACAAACTTTTAACTTTGAATATCTGCCTGAACAGACAACCCTTCCCCTTCTCCTAGTTTTCTCTCAAATGGTCACCCCTCAGAAGCCTTATAAGAAATTCTACTAACTTTGGAAAATGATGCTAAAGAGAGGAGGGAAACCTCTCCCATCCCTCCTTGATTCACCCGCAACTTTGGAGAGGCAGGAGGTAGGAATCCTATTCAACTAGGTGGCTTCTCTTGTTCCATGGGTATGCCTCCCTCTCAAGTTTATATCGTCAAGTATTAAACCTCCTCCCCTCCTCGCTGGCTTGGCCTATGCATGGCAAACAAATGTGCACAGAAGTAATTTTGACTATGTGCAGATTACAGGGAATATTCCATTCTAATTCTGAATTTATCGCCAACCCTCCAAATATCCCTTCCCAAATACAGTAAATCATAGTTAGGGTTTAAGCCTAAACAAAAAATCTATTTAATATATTACATAGCTGAAATACAGCACAATTTCACTGCTAAAGTTCTGTTATGCTCAGTAAATGTGTGGGTCTTGGACCATGAAACACTCTGAAAAGAATAAAAATACTGAAGAACTAGGAATCCCAAGCCTTTTAAGAGGGGGAAAATTGCAATTAAAATTCCAATAAAAAGCAATTTTATTGGCTACCTTTAATATATTACTTCTTTAATGCTTTATCCTCATTTGAATTTGAGAAAATCTTAAAAGGATTCGAGGGGACTTGTTCATGCCAAACAATTTATCTCTATGAATTCCTTTTTTGTGCACTTCACATGTCAGAGACACACACAATAATGCCACCATTACTTGCCAATTGCATGAACTTTGATCTCAATTGGGTCATGAGTCAGTTTCAAACAAAGCACTAAATGTGAAATAATAAGCAACTTCCATGCCTATGATATTACGAGATTTTATTTTTCACATAGTGCACACAATGGCATATTTTTGGTCTATTTTTCAGTTAATGACTATAACACGGATATTGCTCAAAGCCAGCAAAAGGTCTAACAATTTTGTTGAAGACAAGCTTCTCAGCATTATACAATTCAGTCTAATATATCTTATTTCCTTATAGCTCAATGGACATTTCATTGTTCATTGATATTGGAGGATTTAACAAGAGAAAGCTCATTGACAAACTTGCCTTTATCTTAAAAATCTTAACATTCTATGAGTTATAAAACTGGTCACTATTAAAACAAGGTTTGACAAAGTTGCTGTTGAAGCTGCAGATACTGATGTGAAAAGTAATAATAATAATAATAATTTTAAAAGCCTTACCTCAGTCAAATTCTCTATCATTTATATAATCATACAGGAAGTGTTAAATATCACACATTTTACATTAAAAAGTAAGACAAAGTATTTATAACAAGACCAATGATGTAGCTTCAGTATTAAGATATGTAAATGAACCTGGACACCTAACTAAAGGTGCTCAAATCCAGCTAATTTTGTAAATATTTGAGTGGCACAGATGGTATGACCATAGCATTAGATTTGGGGATCATAACCAGCTATCAATAACAAATACCCAGTCCTTTTGCATGAACTTCTAGCCTTGTGGTTCTGATTATTCTAGAGTACTTGTGAGGTTTTTTGTTTGTTTTGATGTGAACCCACAAACACAGAAATCCAATAACACACTTCTGACCCAATGTAATAAGCCTACTAACTGTAAGTTATATGCTCATTTAAAAGAAATGGTAGCTATGATTATTTTTTAAATATTATTTTAGTAACTTATGAATATATATATATGACAGTTTGGGCAAATTGAAGCTTTTAAAATTATTACCATTATTATTATTTCACACGGGAATGGGAAGCATGAGCAGCAAATGTGTGCAACCATATCTTATAGTGATGGATTTTGTAACTCTTAAAGTTAGATTTCTCAATTATAAGACAGATTTTGTTAATGACTTTGCTCATATTAAGTTTTTTTTAATAAGACTAAAAATTTTTAGTGAGACATTGTCCTTTCTGGAAAAAGCTCCTAGTGGTTTCACCAAACTACTGCCTGAAGGTGGGTTGACAAGTTTTTAAATTCACTCCTAGATATTTATTCTCCTGCTGCTGCTGCAGATTCGCTTCAGTTGTGTCCAACTCTGTGCGACCCCATAGACAGCAGCCTGCCAGGCTCCTCTGTCTCTGGGATTCTCCAGGCAAGAACACTGGAGTGGGCTGCCATTTCCTTCCCCAATGCATGCATGCACGGTAAGTCGCTTCAATCATGTCTGACTCTGTGCAAGATATTTATTCTAGATGGTCTTTATCTGAAATGTTCTTGAAATACTAATGATGACAAAAATCTCCTTTTACTTATAAGAGTCTATAAACTTAAGGTACACACAATAATGCAAACCACTAGCTGATTATCTTTTCAATAATGATAGAATTCAAGTCAAAGGTATTAAACAACTTATACTTGTTTTTTTTTTTCTGTGCAGTATCATTAATTTTAAATCTTTGGCGTGTCACAGGCTGAAAGCTGGCAAAAGACTACATTTTATGTTCTTTTGTGTAGCTCTCAGACATTATGCTAACATTGTTCTTGTTTTAGTCGCTAAGTCATGTCTGTCTCTTTGCGACCCCATGGACTGTAGCCTGCCAGGCTCCTCAGTTTGTGGGATTTCTGAGGTGAGAATATTGGAGTGAGTTGACATTTCTTCTCCAGGGGATCTTGCTGACCCAGGGATCGAACTTGTGTCTCCTGCTTGGCAAGTGGATTCTTTACCAGTGGGAAAGCCCATATGCTAAAATACTCTCAGAGTTAAAATACCCACATGTTTTTGACTGATTACAATGTGTTATATATAACATAATGGTTGATTTCCTAATTCTCCTTTACTTTCATGAAAATATAATCTTCAGTTCAGTTCAGTCGCTCAGTCGTGTCCTACTCTCTGCGACCCCATGAACCGTAGCACGCCAGGCCTCCCTGTCCATCATCAACTCCCAGAGTCCACCCAAACCCATGTCCATTGAGTCGGTGATGCCATCCAACCATTTCATCCTCTTTGTCCCCTTCTCCTCCTGCCCCCAATCCCTCCCAGCATCAGGGTCTTTTCTAATGAGTCAGCTCTTTGCATCAGGTGGCCAAAGTATTGGAGTTTCAGCTTCAACATCAGTCCTTCCAATGAACACCCAGGACTGATCTCCTTTAGGATGGACTGGTTGCATCTCCTTGCACGCCAAGGGACTTTCAAGAGTCTTCTCCAAAACCACAGTTCAAAAGCATCAATTCTTCAGTGCTCAGCTTTCTTTATAGTCCAACTCTCACATCCATACATGACCACTGGAAAAACCACAGCCTTGACTAGACGGACCTTTGTTGGCAAAGTAATGTCTCTGCTTTCTAATATGCTGTCTAGGTTGGTCATAACTTTCCTTCCAAGGAGTAAGCATGCTTTAATTTCATGGCTGCAATCACCATCTGCAGTGATTTTGGAGCCCAGAAAAATAAAGTCAGCCACTGCTTCCACTGTTTCCCCATCTATTTGCCATGAAGTGATGGGACTGGATGCCATGATCTTAGTTTTCTGAATGTTCAGCTTTAAGCCAACTTTTTCACTCTCCTCTTTCACTTTCATCAAGAGGCTCTTTAGTTCTTCTTCACTTTCTGCCATAAGGGTGGTGTCATCCGCATATCTGAGGTTATTGATATTTCTCCCGACAATCTTGATTCCAGCTTGTGCTTCTTCCAGCCCATCATTTCTCATGATGTACTCTGCTACTGCTAAGTCGCTTCAGTCATGTCCGACTCTGTGCGACACCATAGATGGCAGCTCACCAGGCTCCCCCATCCCTGGAATTCTCCAGGCAAGAACACTGGAGTGGGTTGCCATTTCCTTCTCCAGTGCATGAAAGTGAAAAGTGAAAGTGAAGTCACTCAGTCATGTCTGACTCTTCATGACCCCATGGACTGTAGCCCAGCAGGCTCCTCTGTCCATGGGATTTTCCAGGCAAGAGTACCAGAGGTGGGTGCCATAAGTTAAATAAGCAGGATGACAATATACAGCCTTGACATACTCCTTTTCCTATTTGGAACCAGTCTGTTGTTTCATGTCCAGTTCTAACTGTTGCTTCCTGACCTGCATACAGGTTTCTCAAGACCTTCTAGAACTAACACCCCAAAAAGATGTCCTTTTCATCATAGGGGACTGGAATGCAAAAGTAGGAAGTCAAGAAACACCTGGAGTAACAGGCAAATTTGGCCCTGGAGTAAACAATGAAGCAGGGCAAAGGCTAATAGAGTTCTGGCAAGAGAACACACTGGTCATAGCAAACACCTTCTTCCAACAACACAAGAGAAGACTCTACACATGGACATCACCAGATGGTCAATACCAAAATCAGACTGATTATATTCTTTGTAGCCAAAGATGGAGAAGCTCTATACAGTTAGCAAAAACAAGATCGGGAGCTGACTGTGGCTCAGATCATGAACTCTTTATTGCCAAATTCAGACTGAAATTGAAGAAAGTGGAGAAAACCACTAGACCATTCAGGTATGACCTAAATCAAATCCCTTATGACTATACAGTGGAAGTGAGAAATAGATTTAAGGGACTAGATCTGGTAGACAGAGTTCCTGATGAACTATGGACGGAGGTTCGTGACATTGTACAGGAGACAAGAATCAAGACCATCCCCAAGAAAGAGAAATGCAAAAAAGCACAATGGCTGTCTGAGGAGGGCTTACAAATAGCTGTGAAAAGAAGGGAAGCGAAAAGCAAAAATATTGTCTAGCAACCCTATTTTATTTTGCAGAAGCTCCTCCAGTAGATGAGCCATGGTTCTTTCAAGAGCCATTGAAATTGCCTGAGAGAAGATTTTCTCCAAGAATGGGCAGTTCAGCGGCTTCACATGACATGAGGTAATAAAAGCTTCCTTTTCCTTCCAGAAAGCCCAGGGACCAGACGCCCCACAGTGAAGACACCATGTGCCCCACGTTTTAAGAGATCCACACTGACCTGGGTGGACAAGTTGATCCAAACACAGGGTGGCAGAGGCTGGTGTGTTATTGGGATCAAACATCTTTGCTTGCTGATATTAAAGCCCTAAACTCATGTGTCAACAAGCAGTGCTTTCCGGGAACTCAGTGATGGGTTTCCCCACAACTCTTCTCCTTGCCTCTGTTAATCATTGAACCCTCTTTTTCTGAATTTCAGAATGACCATGGCTTTAACTCTGGGGTATCCTGATAAAGGTTATCAATGGCCTGCCCTGGGATTTCCAGGTCAAAGGAAAAGAAAAAAGGGGGGAAAATGACAATGACTGCCAACTTAAGAGAGGCTGACTGACAAGTTTAAAATAATGTTGACCTCAAGGTGACCTCCAAGACATCTGTGTTTCCTGCTAACAGACAAATGGAGCCTACACTAAGATGTAACATCTAAAGATAGGATGGAAGTTCTTTTACTATCACATTTTGAGTTTTACTAATATTTGGCATATATGGCTAATCTTGATTGCAACAACTGTTCCCCTGATCTCTATATAAAGCAACTGGTTCACTGAGGTTTAAAGTGAGTATGTGTGAAAGATTCTTTAAGAAAGGAAATTATATGTAAATCCTCAAAGATTCTGAAAGCCCTGGCTTAGTAATTACACCCACCACTACTTACTATTGATAAAACTGGGCCTGATCTTGTTGTCTTGGAGGTATTTATTTTGTTATAGTCATTTTAGGCATCTGATGGTTAGCGTTCTTTGGAGAGCTTGAAGCCAAAATGATGTGTGTGTGTGTGTGTGTGTGTGTGTGTGTGTGTGTGTGTGTTTTCCTTAGGCAAATTAGATACAAATAAGGAAATTTGAGGGCTTTCCTTGTGGCTCAGCTGTTAAAGAATCCTCCTGCAATGTGAGAGACCTGGGTTCAATCCCTGGAGAAGGGAAAAGCTACCCACTCCAGTATTCTGGCCTGGAGAAGTCCATGAACCATATAGTCCATGGGGCTGCAAAGAGTTGGACATGACTGAGCGACTTTTGCTTCACTTCAAGGAAACCTGAAGTTAGGGAAGAAGAAAATCACATTTCAAAGAGTCAGTGATCAGAATAATTTTCCTAATTATCATGGCAGATGAAATTTTAAGACCTCATATGAGACCAGAAGGAGAAAGGGAAAGATACACCAAACTGAATGCAGAGTTCCAACAAAAAGCAAGGAGAGATAAGAAAGCCTTCTTGTGTGAACACTGCAAAGAAATAGAGAAAAGCAACAGAGTAGGAAAGACTAGAGAGCTCTTTGAGAAAACTGGAGATACCATGGGAATATTTCATGCAAAGATGCGTTCAATAAAGGACAAAAATGGTAAGGAACTAACAGAAGCAAAAGAGATTAAGAAGAGGTGGCAAGAATACAAAAAAGAGCTACACAAAGCAGGTCTTAATGACCCAGATAACCATGGTGCTGTGGGTCACTCACCTAGAGCCAGACATCCTGGAGTGTGAAGTGAGGTAGAATTAGGAAGTGTTATGACACACAAAGCCAGTGGATGTGATAGAAATCCAGCTGGGCTATTTCAAATCCTAAAAGGTGATGCTGTTAAAGTGCTGCAGTCAATATGCCAGCAAATTTGGAAAACTCAGCAATGGCCATAGGACTGGAAAAGGTCAGTTTTCATTCCAATCCCAAAGAAAGACAATGCCAAAGAATGGTAAAAATACCAAACAATTGCACTCATTTCACAAGCTAGCAAGGTAATACTCAAAATCCTTCAACCTAGGTTGCAACAGTATGTGAACTAAGAACTTCCAGATGTACAAGCTGGATTCAGAAAAGGAAGAGGAACCAGAGGTTAAATTGTGGACATCTATTGTAGCATAGAAAAAGCAAGAGAATTCCAGAAAAATATCTACTTCTGCTTCTTTGACAACACTAAAGCCTTTGACTGTGTCAATCACAACAAACTATGGAAAATTCTTAAAGCTAGGAATACCAGAATACCTTACCTGCCTCCTGAGAAACCTGTATACAGAAGAAGAAGCAATAGTTAGAACCAGACATGGAACAAAGGACTGGTTCCAAATTGGGTAAGGAGGTACATCAGGGCTGTATATTGTTACCCTGCTCCTTTAACTTATATGTGGAATACATCATGCGAAATGTCTGGCTGGTTGAAGTACAAACTGGAATCAAGACAGCCACAAGAAATACAGATACACAGATGACACCACCCTAAGGGCAGAAAGCAAAGAGGAACCAAGGAGCCTCTTGATGAATATGAAAGAGGAGAGTGAAAAGGTTGGCTTAAAACTCAACATTCAAAAAACTAAGATCATGGCATCTGGTCCCACCACTTCATGGCAAATAGATGGGGAAAAGAATGGAAACAGTAACAGATTTCATTTTCTTGGGTTCCAAAATCACTACAGATGGCAACTGCAGCTATCAGTATAAAAGATTTTTCCTTCTTGGAAGAAAAGATATGACAATCCTAGACAGCATATTAAAAAGCAGAGACATCATTTTGACACCAAAGGTCCATCTAGTCAAAGCTATGGTTTTTCCAGTAGTCACGTATGGATGTGAGAGTTGGACCATAAAAAAAGCTGAGCACTGAAGAATTGATGCTTTTGAACTGTGGTGTTGGAAAAGACTCTTGAGAGTCCCTTAGATTGCAAGGAATTCAAACCAGTCAATCCTAAAAGAAATCAACCCTGATTACTCATTGGAAGGGCTGATGCTGAAGCTGGAACTCTAATACTTTGGCCACCTAATGCGAAGAGCTGACTCATTTGAAAAGACCCTGATGCTGGTAAAGTTCAAGGGCAGAAGGAGAAGGGGGCAACAGAGGATGAGATGGTTGGATGGCATCACTGACTCAAATGACATGAGTTTGCACAAACCCAGGAGATAGTGAAAGACAGGGAAACCTGGCGTGCTGCAGTCCATGGGGTCGCAAAGAATCGGACACAACTTAGCAACTAAACAACATGAGAGCAGATGATGTTAAATCAGCATGTGATTTCTGTAGTCAAATGTTGCTATGTTGTTTGATTTAATTACTAAATTAACCATATGTATTTAATATATTTTAAATATATATATGTATGATGACGTTCAGAAATGGAGAAAGCAATCTCCACACTGTTTTCCATAGCGGCTGTACTAGTTTGCATTCCCACCAACAGTGTAAGAGGGTTCCCTTTTCTCCACACCCTCTCCAGCATTTATTGCTTGTAGACTTTTGTATAGCAGCCATCCTGACTGGCGAGTAATGGTACCTCATTGTGGTTTCGATTTGCATTTCTCTAATAATGAGTGATGTTGAGCATCTTTTCATGTGTTTGTTAGCCATCTGTATGTCTTCTTTGGAGAAATGTCTGTTTAGTTCTTTGGCCCATGTTTTGATTGGGTCATTTATTTTTCTGGAATTGAGCTGCAGGAGTTGCTTGTATATTTTTGAGGTTAATCCTTTGCCTGTTTCTTCATTTGCTATTATTTTCTCCTAATCTGAGGGCTGTCTTTTCACCTTACTTATAGTTTCCTTTGTAGTGCAAAAGCTTTCAAGTTTCATTAGGTCCCATTTGTTTAGTTTTGCTTTTATTTCCAATATTCTGGGAGGTGGGTCATAGAGGATCTTGCTGTGATTTATGTCAGAGAGTGTTTTGCCTATGTTCTCCTCTAGGAGTTTTATAGTTTCTGGTCTTACATTTAGATCTTTAATCCATTTTGAGTTTATTTTTGTGTATGGTGTTAGAAAGTGTTCTAGTTTCATTCTTTTACAAGTGGTTGACCAGTTATCCCAGCACCACTTGTTAAAGAGGTTGTCTTTTTTCCATTGTATATCCTTGCCTCCTTTGTCAAAGATAAGGTGTCCATAGGTTCGTGGATTTATCTCTGGGCTTTCTACTCTGTTCCATTGATCTATATTTCTGTCTTTGTGCCAGTACCATACTGTCTTGATGACTGTGGCTTTGTAGTAGAGTCTGAAGTCAGGCAGGTTGATTCCTCCAGTTCCATTCTTCTTTCTCAAGATTACTTTGGCTATTCGAGGTTTTTTGTATTTCCATACAAATTGTGAAATTCTTTGGTCTAGTTCTGTGAAAAATACTGTTGGTAACTTGATAGGGATTGCATTGAATCTATAGATTGCTTTAGGTAGAATAGCCATTTTGACAATATTGATTCTTCCAATCCATGAACACGGTATGTTTCTCCATCTGTTTGTGTCCTCTTTGATTTCTTTCATCAGTGCTTTATAGTTTTCTATGTATAGGTCTTTTGTTTCTTTAGGTAGATATACTCCTAAGTATTTTATTCTTTTTGTTGCAATGGTGAATGGTATTGTTTCTTTAATTTCTCTTTCTGTTTTTTCATTGTTAGTATATAGGAATGCAAGGGATTTCTGTGTGTTAATTTTATATCCTGCAACTTTACTATATTCATTGATTAGCTCTCAGTCAGGATGGCTGCTATCCAAAAGTCTACAAGCAATAAATGCTGGAGAGGGTGTGGAGAAAAGGGAACCCTCTTACACTGTTGGTGGGAATGCAAACTAGTACAGCCACTATGGAGAACAGTGTGGAGATTTCTTAAAAAACTGGAAATAGAACTGCCATATGACCCAGCAATCCCACTTCTGGGCATACACACTGAGGAAACCAGATCTGAAAGAGACACGTGCACCCCAATGTTCATCGCAGCACTGTTTATAATAGCCAGGACATGGAAGCAACCTAGATGCCCATCAGCAGATGAATGGATAAGGAAGCTGTGGTACATATACACCATGGAATATTACTCAGCCATCAAAAAGAATTCATTTGAATCAGTCCTAATGAGATGGATGAAACTGGAGCCCCTTATACAGAGTGAAGTAAGCCAGAAAGATAAAGTACATTACAGCATACTAACACATATATATGGAATTCAGAAAGATGGTAACGATAACCCTATATGCAAAACGGAAAAAGAGACACAGAAATACAGAACAGACTTTTGAACTCTGTGGGAGAATGTGAGGGTGGGATATTTCAAAAGAACAGCATGTATACTATTTATGGTGAAACAGATCACCAGCCCAGGTGGGATGCATGAGACAAGTGCTCGGGCCTGGTGCACTGGGAAGACCCAGAGGAATCGGGTGGAGAGGGAGGTGGGAGGGGGGATCGGGATGGGGAATACGTGTAAATCTATGGCTGATTCATATCAATGTATGACCAAAAAAAATAAATTAAAAAAAAAAAAAGAAAAGAAAAAAAAAAAAGAAGAAATGGAGAAAGCCTTTAGGTCATGTTTCGCCATGTACCAGGAAAACTGTATATGTTCACCCAAGTTCCAACGAGCAGTCCATGGCTGCTAAATTTTCTTTTTTAAGTTGCTTATTATTGAATGTTAAGCTGTTAAATAAAGGTCAGGGAAATAAAAACACAATAAGTTTTCAGTAAATGACTTAGCAATCCAACAGTCTAATTTAACTAACATTGGTACTATATTATCGGCCATAAATTTTACATTTTCATAAAATTCTATTACTGAGAAAATACCTGGAGACAAAAGCACTCATTTTATTTAATCCTCAGACTAAACCCATGAGGTTGGTATTACCATTCCACTCTCTAGATGCAAAATGATGAGCTCGGTGAGTTTAAGAGCACTCAATAGAGATTCATTCATTTCAACAATTGCCTACAGTGTGCCAAGCGTAGCCAGTAAATAAACTCGGACCCAAATCTAATAACTAAATTTACTGTCAGAAACATGGTTTCAGTATCTTCCCCAACATAGAAAAGAAGGTTTCTAGTCTATTCAAGTTGCCATCTCAGCATTGTGCCAATCCACTACTGACAGTCTGATAGCTAGAGAGCAGTGGCTTCTTTATCTAATGTCTGAAGTGCTAATTATAGACAAAAACTGTGAGATTGAGATGAGGACTAATTACCCCCTTCCCGCTGCATGCCCTTCTCTGGACTTACTCTCTGCTCTGCCTGTGTGCCTGTGTTCCACCTTTTCTACTTCAGTTAACTCTTCTTTGAAAAGCAATCTGAAAAAGAGGAGTTTAAGAAAAAGAAAAAAAGGATAAAAGATAAACCCATTCTTTAAAAAATTCAGAAAGCAAAATATACATGGTTTTAAAACAGATTTAACCACTGATGTGGAAGGGTTATGGGAATTGTGGGAGAAATCTGTGTAACCTTATAGAAATAAAATTGAAAACTGGGGGGTAAGTGGTAATTTTCCATCAAAATAAAAATGACCAGAGTTAGCCCAGAAAAAGAATGAAAAACTAAACAGACCAATAATCATTAAAAAAATAACTAAAGATATATCTTTAAGAAGTTACAGACCCTGGTAGCTATGCTACCACGAACATTTATTCGTATCACTTAATGTACTCTAGCTCATAGAAAATGCATTAATCTCCATTTATGCAGATAGCATATGCAGATAGCATTAACAAAACCCAATAAATAGTACAAGAAACTTTTAAATCATTTTCCTTATGAACATGGATGCAAAATTCCAAGTAAAATATTATTAATCTAATCTAGCATTAAATGAAAAGGGCAATAATTTGAGTTTATTCTAGGTATACAAGTGTAGTTCAGTACTAAACAATCTTTCAAGATAATTCAGTATAAAAAAGAATATTGTTACAGCTATAACAATAGTCTACTAAAACAAGATTTATCAAAATTCACCATCCATTCCTAATTTTATAAACCTCCAAAAAGAAAATAATAGAAAGAAATATGACAGGGACTGTCACAAACCAAGAGACAACATTAAACTAAACAGTAAAATGCTCTAGACATTTCTACTAAAATCAAGAACAATGCATGATGTCTACATCAACATTATTATTTGGCATCAGTTTACAGCCAGTGTATTAATATGCAAAAATAATTCATATAAATTTTAGAAAATTTAAAAATTATTCTTTCTTGAAGGATGTGATTATAGACATAGAAACACTAAGAAATCAGTTTACTAAGTTAGTAGCATAAAAAAGAATAGTTTTGAGGTAATATAAAAGGTACTTAGTTTCTCTTTATCATGGCAATAACCTAGAATAATATAGCATAAAATAACAGATAGATATAGAAATATCATTCATGAGAGAAATAATTATGACAAAATATACATGAAGAAAAATATAAAATTGTACTAAAGAACATAAATCTAAACTTGAACAAACTGAATGATATACCCTGATCCTGAATGATGAGTTTCAGCATCATAAAATGTAATATTTGTATATAAATATAATTGAATTAAATATTCACATATAGGTATTTTAGAGCTGAGTAACATTTTAAAGATAAATTGAAAGCATCCAAGAATAGCCAAGAAGACTCTGAAAAGAGAACTGTGATATGGGACTTCCCTTGTCAAATATTAAATGGACTATAATGCCACTGTAATAAAATAGAAAGTAAAAGAAAAACTACCAAGTATAAATAAATGACAAAAGTAGCATTCCATTCATAAAAGAAAGTAGAGCTTACTTAATATATAATGCATATATAGTGGACTAGTCATCTAGGAAAAAAATTCAAATAGTTCTCTACCTTTCTCCATATACAGAAATAAAATTTTATTTATTTATCATCAATTAGAGAAATGCAAGTAAAAACTACAATGAGGTATCACTTCACATCAGTCATAATGGCCATCATCAAAAAAGTCTAAAAATAATAAATGCTGGAGAAGGTGTGCAGGAAATGGAACCCTACATTGTTGGTGGGAATGTAAAGTGGTGCAACCATTACGGAGAACAGTATGGAAGCTCCTTAAAAGAATAATCATAGAACTGCCATATGATACAGCAATCCCACTCTTGAGCATGTAGAGTTGGGTTTTCTAAGAGTTGAACAAGAGATGAAACATTTTACCAGAGAGAGAAAACCATAATTTGAAAAGATACATGCACTCCAATGTTCATTGCAGCACAATTGACAATAGCCAGAACATAGAAGCAACATAAATTTCCAACAACAGATGAATGGATAAAGACGTGGTGTATATATATGCACACTGTATGCTTAGTTGCTCAGTTGTGTCTGATTCTTTGCAACCCCACGGTCTGAAGCCTGCCAGGCTCCTTTGTCCGTGGGATGTTTTGAGGCAAGAATACAAGAGTGAGTCGCCATTTCCTACTCCAGGGGATCTTCCTGACCCAGGGATTGAACTCAAGACTCCTGCATCTCCAGCACTGGCAGGTGGATTCTTTACCACTGTGCCACCTAGGACGCCACTATACACACACACACACACACACACACTCACACGCAATGAAATACTACTCAGCCATAGAAAGCATGAAATAATACCACTTGCAGCAACATGGATAGACCTAGAGATTATCATACTAAATGAAGTAAGCCGGACAAAGACAAATATAGAAATGAATTTACATACAAAACAGAAGTAGACCCATGAACATAGAAAAGAAACTTAGAATTACCTAAGAGGAAGGTGGGTGAGGGCTATTAGGAGTTTGGGATTAACATACACACACTACTATATATAAAACAGATAACCAACAAGGACCTACTGTATAACACAGAAAACTATACTCAATATTTTGAAATAACCTACAAAGGAAAAGAATTTGAAAAATATATACATATATGTGTAACTAAATCACTTTGTTGTACATCTGAAATGAATATGACATTGTAAATCAACTCTATATCAATAAAAAAGTTTTAAAAAGAAAAAAAAATCCCATGAAAATATATGACTACTGTATAAGGATGCTTATACAACATTGTAGTTGCAATTAGTTATGGAATATCCATTCTAAGTAATATTGTTACTTAGGTGTTAAAAAAAATAAGATTTATATCTGTTACTTTTTAGGGATGTCTATGTAATGTTATGTGAGAAGACAATTGCCAAATAACATGTAGAGCATCTTCTTATTTTTAAAAATCAGACATTAAAAGATATTTGCTTTTATCTGGGCATTGAGAAAGATTGTTTATATCAGTTTCCCCTGGTAATGAAATAAAAGAGGTGAATATAAAAGAAACTTATCTTTTATTATCTTAAATATATGAATTGTCCCATTTGAAAAAATTTAATTGGAAACTAAATATATATGGAGAGAAAATTTCTGGAAGATACCCAAAAGTGAAATTTGAGTATGGGTAAGGGAAAGAAACTTTTCTCTTTGAACCCTTTTGTACTGTTTGAATTTGTTCTTTGAACAAAGAACGTGTATTCATTTTTAAAAATCTGATAAACTAATTCCAGTGAATGAAAGTAACTTAATGTAACCTGGGAATATTTAAATTCAATGCCATTGATCCAGTGGTTAGGACTCCATGCTTTCACTTCCAAGGGCCCAGGTTTGATCCCTGGTCAGGGAACTAAGATTCCACGAGCCACACAATACAGCCAAAATTTTTTTTTTTTAATTTTTTTAATGGATGACTCATAGCATTTTATCTAGGAAAGATAAGTATTTCAAATAGATCATCAGGGCCAATATGAGAAGAACTCATCAAAACACACCATAAAGACTCATTAACATTAACATGGTCTACCTACTCACAATTGTTTTTAAATATTCTTGAACTTAAAAGCTTTGCTGTGAGGATTCCAAGGAAGTAGGGAGGGGCACGCTTAGTATTAGAATAATAAATCCATGAAATGTGAAGCAAAGAGGTTGGCAAACACATTAAATACATCCATTAATACGACTCATATCACCCACCACTTCATTTTCGTATCAGGCCGATTCACAGATTGGAAAGAACCAGAAATCCCTATGTATCAAAATTATTTTTTGTTTACACATCTCAAGGAAACCTAAAGTTGGTGATTGCATTTTACAAGGACACTGTGAAAAGCCATTTGCAGCCATCTAACTTTATGTGACCAGCAGACGGTAGATATTGATCACATAGAGAATAGATGGCAATACTAAGAGAATAAATATTCTGCTGTTATTCCTGGGTAAGTCCAACAGGCAGAAATTATAATAACTAATAAGTGAAGAAATCAACTATTTTTATAAGTCATGCTATAATATCCGAACTGGTTAGATGTGGGGAAGCACAAAGAAGCACTTGAAAGTTATCTATTACTTAGAAGTCTTCAAGTTCAATTTTCCTCTTTACATTGTCTTAATAATAAATTACACATCAAACAAATACCATTGAAGAAAAAAAAATAAGTAAAATCAGAGTTGAATGTCAAGTTGAGTAGAGAATTTTAATTGGAGAGTACTGGTCCTTGTGGATATGGATGATGCTTTTAAGTAAAGTTATCTCTTCATTTCTCTCTCTCATCTCAGACCCCAATACAAAGTGATAATTGCTTTAAAAACAAAATACTTCTTGATACACTGATAGGTTTTTTTCCCCCCCAAGGACTATAAGTAGCACATTTCAACACCTACTGAATCGCTATTTCACATCTCACTTAACAAACTCTAATAGGCAGCTAAAAATCTCTTACAGGATATTCATTTATCTCAGTTCAAAATGTTTAAGGTTGAATCTGGCCCAGAAAATTGAGCAGAAAGATCAGGAAAGGGAAATTATATAACTGTCATCACAAATAATACTCTGTTCTTCTGGACTCGAAACACAGCATTTTTACCACGACCGCATATATTTCCCTTTCAAGAAAAATTAAGAAATCATCAAAAAATTAGAAATCTAATTAGAATATAAACAAACATTGCACTTCCTAAATGCAGTCACTGTGAAAGTGTTAAAAAATTAGAACAGAATACTATATAAGGATTTTTTACAGAAACGGAATAAACATTTGCAACATTGACAAGGGACAGAAGATAATTCTGGTTAATTATATTATATTCCTACTCCTGAGAAAATATTGCACAGGCCAGGAAATGATTTCTGAAATCCTTCCTGTATGTGGTAATATGTCCCAGTGAGGCTTATTGTCTATTAAATGCCCTACTTTCACACAGTCTAAAAGTGGAGAAGCATTTCTACTGATTTTTATGTACCACACCTTCAGTTCCAAGCAGATTTAAGAATGTTTTAAAAGACACATAAAGTGCAACAAGACCTCATAAATTAGAAGAGCAAAGCAGAAAGGAAAATAAGGGTGGGAGCATGAATGGAACCAGAAATAAGGCCAAAGAAAACATTATAAAACCTCAGTCTCGCTATTCATGTGCCACAGATTTAGCGCTAAGTTCTCTAGTAGTGACTGAGAAAAGGGACATCAAACTTAGCACATGCTTATAGAAGGGAAAAGTCCTAACGAACCTTCAGGGTTGGCTTAAATTACTTTATTTGTAACAGTAGTAAAACTACAGTAGTAGTTCCAGTAGACCTAACTCAGTGTGCTTACTATAATTTCAGGTACAAGTCTGAATTCATTGCATACATTAAATCATTTAATTCTCATAAAATCTAATAAAGTGAATAATACTATTACCCCTTATTTATAGATAAGGAAACAGGAACAAAGAAGTTTTAAATCTTGTCCAAAATCATGCATCTAGTTAGGGATAAAGTGAGATGTTACAAAATCTGTACTTACATAAAGAAGGTAAAAATGCTTATTCATCTATATGAAAGAAATTTTGATTAGATATAAACAAAGCTACAAAAACAATCTAGCTAACAATTTTAATTTTATATAGCAAATGACATTTTTTTTTTCAAACTGAATCCTGCTTGCAACATTAATACAGAATTGAGTGCTAAGATGAAAGTTCATTTACGTTTGGCACTCTACAAATTGATGACTCAATTCTCCCTCCATTTTTCTCTAATTAGACTACTGAGAAACCTATTTCATGTGGTCTGTTGTGATACTGTTTGGCCTTCCTTTGGTAAAAAGACATCCTCAATGTATCAAGCTTACCAGCATCCTTTTCTCATTCTTGGCAACAATTCAAGAACTACAACTTGGCATCAACTCTGTTGGAAGCAGGAACAGGAACTCAGGCAGTGACACTGTGGGGCAGTTTTCAATTATAATATACAAATGATCCAAATATGCTTATGTTAATTCATTTTCTAGAATGCCATTCAAATAGAAACACAAAACTTAAGTATTCTTGTGAATAACTCTCAAGTCCCCTCTTTTGGGAAACACCATTTTTGTAGAAACATATTTTACCGTGTTTTTAACTTTTTAAAAAACAAACTGCTCAGATATTAGTAATTTTCATACTAGAAGACAGTTATTTCTCATGGGAGGAGGCAACATAAAGAGGGCAGTATGGAATTAAAATAATAATGCTTTTGACACTTCTCTTTAAAAAAGAAGACAAGGATTTTGAAGTTATAGAGATGCCATCACAATAATGGGGAACTCAATAAAAATAACCAAAAATAATCATTTGTTGCTAGTGGAATACAGACCCACAGGGTTCAACATCAAAAAGTTCTTACATAGAAAGCTAAAAAGGCCAATAAGAAATTGAATCTGAAAAGGCACTATCTTATCTCTATTCACAGATGGGCTGAGAGAGTATGTTTTGGAAGAGTGCCATCCAAGAATGCATCTTTATATAATGTTCTTAATCTTAGAGATTGACAAAACCCTAAAGATTTATTATTATTTCCTTTGTTTCCATTTTCAGTACTGTTTACAGGATGCTTTCAAACTGATTTAAACAATTTTAAAATGTATTATCTCACATAATAAAAAGTCCAATTTTGGTTGGGCTTGAGGGTTAACTGATTTAGCAGCTCAAAGTCCAGGCCCCTTATTCTTTCCATCTTACTGCTTTGCCTTCCACAGTGTTGTAACAGGTTACCTCAGTGATTGGAGCATGGATGCCAGTAGTAATAGGATACATGATTCCTCATTTATTTCCAGCTGAGAGCAAATGAGAGTTTCTCCCTCAATTATGCTTTCAGTCTGATTTGGCTCAGCATAGTTTCCATTACCAAAAGAATGCCACAAGGTGATTACTTAAGCCAGGTGGCTTAACCAATCTAGGTAAGAGACATTATATAATCATGATTGCTTTAGACTAGTTAAAGCCCATCTAGAGGCTGGGTTAGGGTCACAGTCCCTTAAGCCACATTCTGTTCACTTCAGTTCAGTCGCTCAATTGTGTCCAACTCTGCGAAACCATGGACTGCAGCACGACAGGCTTCCCTTTCCTTCACCATCTCCCAGAACTTGCTCAATTCACATCCATTGAGTCAGTGATGCCACCCAACTTTATCTCATCCTCCGTCGTCCCCTTCTCCTCCTGCTTTCAATCTTTCCCAGCATCAGGGTCTTTCTCAATGAGGTAGTTCTTTGTATCAGCTGGCCAGAGCACTGGAGCTTCAGCTTCAGCATCAGTCCTTCCAATGAATATTCAGGACTGATTTACTTTACAATTGACTGATTTGATATCCTTGCTATCCAAGTGGCTCTCAAAAGTGTTTTCCAGCACCACACTTTGAAAGTATCAATTCTTTGGCTCTCAGTTTTCTTTATGTTCCAACTCTCACATCCATACAAGACTATTGGAAAAACTATAGCTTTGACTAAACAGACCTTTGTCAGCAAAGTAATGTCTCAGCTTTTTAATATGCTCTCTAGGTTGATCATATCTTCTCTTCCAAGAAGCAAGCATCTTGTAATTTCATGTGTGCAGTCACCATCTGCAGTGATTTTGGAGCCCAAGAAAATAAAGGCTCTCTCTGTTTCCACTGTTTCCCCATCTATTTGCCATGAAGTGATGAGATCAGATGCCATGATCTTAGTTTTCTGAATGTTGAGTTTTAAGCCAGCTTTTTCACTCTCCTCTTTCACTTTCATCAAGAGTCTTTTTAGTTCCTCTTCTCTTTCTGCCATAAGGGTGGTGGTCAGTTGCGTAGCTGAGGTTATTGATATTTCTACCCGCAGTCTTGATTCCAGCTTGTGCTTCATTCAGCGAGACATTTCGCATGATGTACTCCGCATATAAGTTAAATGAGCGGGTGAAAATATACAGCCTTGATGTACTCCTTTCCCAAATTGGAACCAGTCTGTTGTTCCATGTCTGGTTCTAATTGTTGCTTCTTGACCTGCATACAGATTTCTCAGGAGGAAGGTAAGGTGGTCTGGCATTCCCATCTCTTGAAGAACTTTCCACAGTTTGTTCTGATCCACATAGTCAATGGCTCTGGTGTAGTCAATAAAGAAGAAGTAGATATTTTTCTGGAATTTCTTGTTTTTTTCTATGATGCAACGGATGTTGGCAATTTGATCTCTGGTTCCTCTGACTTTTCTAAATCTAGCTTTAACATCTGGAAGTTCTCAGTTCACATACTGTTGGAGCCTAGCATGGAGCATTTTGAGCATTACTTTGCTAGCGTATGAGATGAGTGCTGGGTAGACAACCATTGACATTCTAGCAATAAAACCTTTTCCTGAGAATGTCAAGGCAAAACATTTTGTACTATGTCCTGATATATATTGGATGGACTACAGGGGGCAATAGTAGCTCAGTTCTGAGTGAATTTCTTGTATGCTGTAGGGAAAGACACTTCTCAGGAGAGGCGTTTTTCTTTAAGAGTCAAACACTTGCCATCAGTAAATCATAACTGGTATTTTCATCAATTAAAATCACAGCTGCTTGGAGTTGAATGGATAGTAATAATGACTTTTTCCTTTTATCAATATCACCTCACAGACCTCTCTGCACCTCTGACTTTACTCACAGAAAACAGTTAGTAAGAAGTTTATGCATTTGGTTAACATATTTTTTCCCTACCGTTTTCCTGCTATATGCTATAGAATGAGTGAACAGGCAAAAGAAATTTCTGTGTATTTATTCTATAGAAAGCAGCAAGATTAATGTTAAACGTTAAAAATGTTAGAAAGATAAGCTAACAAACACACCAAATTCTGATTGAATCAGGAAGACCTCTCGGATGAGTTGGACTCTATGAGTTGGAGGTGAATGAAAGAGTAAGATAGAGAGGGAAGGTTTTCCAGATAAGCAGGCTTCAGTGGACAAAGAAAGAAGACTGAGCAGGATGGTGACTGTTTGGGAAGATAGTAGCGGATGGGAGGATAAAACAAAGGGCCATGGGAGTAGTTCACTGATAACTCAGGTCAGATCCTGAATTACTGGGTAATGAGAAACATAATGGGGCTTCCCTGATAGCTCAGTTGGTAAAGAATCCTCCTGCAATGCAGGAGACCTGGGTTTGATTCTTGGGTCTGGAAGATCCCCTGGAGAAGGGATAGGCTACCCTATCATGTTTAGAATCAAACCCCATACCTGCCAGAGATGCCCAGAGGGCTCAAACATATCTTGTGCGCACCAGGACCCAGAGATCCCACAGAGACTGAGACAGAACTGTGAGTGTCTCCTGCAGAGGTATGAGTCAGCAGTGGACTGCTGAAGGGTCAGGGGCTCTGGTGCAGTAGACTTGGGTGTGGCATAAGCCCTCTTGGAGGAGGTCACCATTAACCCCACAATAGAGCTGCCAGAACTTACACAGGACTGGGGAAACTGGCTCTTGGAGGGCACAAACAGAACTTTGTCTGCACCAGGAACCAGGAAAAAGGAGCAATGACTCCACAAGAGACTGACCCAGACTTGCCCATGAGTGTCCAGGAGTCTCCAGTGGAGGTGTGGGTCTGTGGTGGCCTGCTGTGGGGTTGGTGGCACAGAGTAGAGCAGTGCATGCATCGGACTTTTTGAAGGAGCTCACCATTACCTTCATTACCTCCACCATAGTTTGGCCTCAGGTCAAATAACAGGGAGAGAACACAGCCCTGCCCATCAACAGAAAATTGGATTAAAGGTTTACCGAGCATGGCCCCTTCCATCAAAACAAGATCCAGTTTCGCCCTCAGTCAGTCTCTCCCTTACTGGGGGAGATCAGGAAGCTTCCATAAGCCTCTTGTCCTTCTCCACCAGAGGGCAGACAGACTGAAAACCACAATCACAGAAAACTAACCCATCTGATCACATGGACCACAGCCTTGTCTAACTCAATGAAACTATGAGCCATGCCATGTAGAGCCACCCAAGACAGATGGATCATGGTGGAGAGTTCTGACAAAACACGGTCCACTGGAGAAGGGAATGGCAAACCAATTCAGTGTTCTTGCCTTGAGAACCCCATGAACATTATGAAAAGGCAGAAAGATAGGACAATGAGAGATGAACACTCCAGGTTGATAGGTGCCCAATATGTTATTGGAGATCAATGGAGAAATAACTCCAGAAAGAAAGAAGAGATGGAGCAAAGAAAAAAACAATACCCTGTTATAGATGTGACTGGTTATGGAAGTAAAGTCCGATGCTCAGTTCAGTTCAGTTCAGTCGCTCAGTCGTGTCTGACTCTTTGCGACTCCATGAATCACAGCATGCCAGGCCTCCCTGTGATGGACAGGGAGGCCTGGAGATTACTCAAACTCATGTGCATCGAGTCAGTGATGCCATCCAGCCATCTCATCCTCTGTCGTCCCCTTCTCCTCCTGCCCCCAATGCCTCCCAGCATCAGGGGCTTTTCCAGTGAGTCAACTCTTTGCATGAGGTGGCCAAAGTATTGGAGTTTCAGCTTCAGCATCAGTCCTTCCAATGAACACCCAGGACTGATCTCCTTTAGGATGGACTGGTTGATTCTCCCTGCAGTCCAAAGGACTCTCAAGAGTCTTCTCCAACACCACAGTACAAAAGCATCAGTTTTTCGGCACTCAGCTTTCTTCACAGTCCAACTCTCACATCCATACATGACCACTGGAAAAACCATAGCCTTGACTAGATGGACTTTGTTGGCAAAGTAATGTCTCTGCTTTTTAATATGCTGTCTAGGTTGGTCATAATTTTCCTTCCAAGGAGTAAGTGTCTTTTAATTTCATGGCTGCAATCACCATCTGCAGTGATTTTGGAGCCCCAAAAAAACAAAGTCTGACAATGCTTCCACTGTTTCCCCATCTATTTCCCATGAAGTGATGGCACCAGATGCCATGTTCTTAGTTTTCTGAGTGTTGAGCTTTAAGCCAACTTTTTCACTTTCCTCTTCCACTTTCATCAAGAGGCTTTTTAGTTCATCTTCACTCTCTGCCATAAGGGTGGTGTCATCTGCATATTTGAGATTATTGATATTTCTCCTGGCAATCTTGATTCCAGCTTGTGCTTCTTCCAGCCCAGCATTTCTCATGATGTACTCTGTATATAAGTTAAATAAGCAGGGTGACAATATACAGCCTTGATGTACTCCTTTTCCTATTTGGAACCAGTCTGTTGTTCCATGTCCAGTTCTAACTGTGGCTTCTTGACCTGCATACAGGTTTCTCAAGAGGTGGGTCAGGTGCTCTGGTATTCCCATCTCTTTCAGAATTTTCCACAGTTTATTGTGATCCACACTGTCAAAGGCTTTGGCGTAGTCAATGAGGCAGAAATAGATGTTTTTCTGGAACTCTCTTGCTTTTTCAATGATCCAGCGGATGTTGACAATTTCATCTCTGGTTCCTCTACCTTTTCTAAAACCAGCTTGAACATCTGGAAGTTCATGGTTCATGTATTGCTGAAGCTTGGCTTGGAGAATTTTGAGCATTACTTTACTAGCGTGTGAGATGAGTGCAATTGTGCGGTAGCTTGAGCATCTTTGGCATTGCCTTTCTTAGGGATTGGAATGAAAACTGACCTTTTCTAGTCCTGTAGCCACTGCTGAGTTTTCCTAATTTGCTAGCATGTTGAGTGCAGCACTTTCACATCATCATACTTTAGGATTTGAAATAGCTCAACTGTAATTTCATCACCTCCACTAGCTTTGTTCGTAGTGATGCTTCCTAAGGCCCACCTGACTTCACATTCCAGGATGTCTGGCTCTAGGTGAGTGATCACACCATTGTGATTATCTGGATCATGAAGATCTTTTTGTATAGTTCTGTGTATTCTTGCCACCTCTTCTTAATATCTCCTGCTTCTGTTAGGTCCATATCATTTCTGTCCTTTATCGAACCCATCTTTGCATGAAATGCAAAGATGCTACAAAGAGCAATATTGCATAGGAACTGGAATGTTAGGTCCATGAATCAAGGCATATTGGAAGTGGTCAAAGAGATGGCAAGAATAAACATTGACATTTTAGGAATCAGTGAACTAAAATGGACTGGAATGGGTGAATTTAACTCAGATGACCATTATATCTACTACTGTGGACAAGAATCCCTTAGAGGAAATGGAGTACCCATCCTAGTTAACAAAAGAGTCCGAAATACAGTACTTGGATGCAATCTCAAAAACAACATAATGATCTGTGTTTGTTTGAAGGCAAACCATTCAGTATCACAGTAATCCAAGTCTATGCCCCAACCAGTAATGCTAAAGAAGCTGAAGTTGAATGGTTCTATGAAGATCTACAGGATCTTCTAGAACTAACACCCAAAAAAGATGTCCTTTTCATTATAGGGGCTTTCATCATGGTTTAGGGGGTAAGGTGTCTGCCTGCAATGCAGGAGACCTGGGTTCGATCCCTGGGTCAGAAAGACCCCCCTGGAGAAGGAAATGGCAACCCACTCCAGTACTTTTGGCTGGAAAATTCCATGGATGGAGAAACCTAGTAGGCTACAGTACAAGGGATTGCAAAGAGTTGGACACCATTGAGCAACTTCACTTCAACTTTTCATTATATGGAACTGGAATGCAAAAGTAGGAAATCAAGAAATACCTGGAGTAACAGGCAAATTTGGCCTTGGAGTACACAATGAAGCAGGGCAAAGGCTAATAGAGTTTTGCCAAGAGAATGCACCGGTCATAGCAAACACCTTCTTCCAACAACACAAGAGAAGACTAAAAATGGACATCACCAGGTGGTCAATACTGAGATCAGATTGATTATATTCTCTGCAGCCAAAGATGGAGAAGCTCTATACAGTCAGCAAAAACAAGACTGGGAGCAGACTGTCGCTCGGATCATGAATTCCTTATTGCCAAATTCAGACTTAAATTGAAGCAAGTAGGGAAAACCACTAGACCATTCAGGTATGACCCAAATCAAATCTCTTATGATTATAAGGTGGAAGTGACAAACAGATTCAAGGGATTAGATCTAATAGACAGAGTGCCCAATGAACTACGGATGGAGGTTTTTGACATTGTACAAGAGGCAGGATCAAGACCATCCCCAAGAAAAAGAAATGCAAAAAGGCAAAATGGTTGTCTGAGGAGGACTTATGACCAACCTAGACAGCATATTAAAAAGCAGAGACATTACTGTGCCAACAAAGTTCGGTCTAGTAAAGGCTATGGTTTTTCTAGTAGTCGTATGGATGTGAGAGTTGGACAATAAAGAAAGCTGAGTGCCGAAGAATTCATGCTTTTGAACTGTGGTGTTGGAGAAGACCCTTGGACTGCAAGGAGATCCAACCAGTCCATCCTAATGGAGATCAGTCCTGGGTGTTCATCAGAAGGACTGATGTTGAAGCTGAATCTCCAATATTTTGGCCACCTGATGTGAAGAGCTGACTCATTTGAAAAGACCCTGATGCTGGGAAAGATTGAAGGCAGGAGGAGATGGGGATGACAGAGGATGAGATAGTTGGATGGCATCACTGACTCAATGGAAATGACTTTGGGTAAATTCTGGGAGTTGGTGATAGACAGAGAGGCCTGGCTTGCTGCAGTCCACGGGGTTGCAAAGAGTCTGACATGAGTGAGCGACTTAACTGAACTCAACTGAGGAGGCCTTACAAATAGCTGTGAAAAGAAGAGAAGCAAAAAGCAAAGGAGAAAAGGAAAGTTATACCCATTTGAATGCAGAGTTCCAAAGAATAGCAAAGAGAGATAAGAAAGCCTTCCTCAGTGATCAACAGAAAGAAATAGAGGAAAACAATAGGATGGGAAAGACAAGAGATCTCTTCAAGAAAATTAGAGACATCAAGGGAATTTTCCATGCAAAGATGGGCTCAATAAAGAACAGAAATGGTATGGACCTTACAGAAGCAGAAGATAAGAAGAAGTGGTGGCAAGAATACACAGAACAATACAAAAAATATCTTCAAGACCCAGATAATTATGATGGCGAGATCATTCACCTAGAGCCAGAAATACTGGAATGTGAAGTGAAGTGGGCCTTAGGAAGCATCACTATGAACAAAGCTAGTGGAGGTGATGGAATTTCAGTTGAGCTATTTCAAATGCTAAAAGATGGTGCTGTGAAAATGCTGCACTCAATATGCCAGCAAATTTGGAAAACTCAGCAGTGGCCACAGGACTGGAAAAGGTCAGTTTTCATTCCAATCCCAAAGAAAGGCAATGCCAAAGAAAGCTCAAACTACCGCACAATTGCACTCATCTCACATGCTAATAAAGTAATGCTCAAAATTCTCCAAGCCAGGCTTCAATGGTACATGAACTGTGAACTTCCAGATGTTCAAGCTGCATTTAGAAAAGGCAGAGGAACCAGAGATCAAATTGCCAACTTCTTTTGGATTTTGAAAAAGCAAGAGAGTTCCAGAAAAACATCTATTTCTGCCTCATTGACTATGCCAAAGCCTTTGACTGTATGGATCATAATACTGTGGAAAATTCTGAAAGAGACGGGAATACCAGACCACCTGACCTGCTTCCTGAGAAATCTGTATGCAGGTCAAGAAGCAACAGTTAGAACTGGACATGGGACAACAGACTGGTTCCAGATCAGGAAAGAAGTACATCAAGGCTGTATATTGTCACCCTGCTTATTTAACTTATATGCAGAGAACATCATGAGAAATGCTGGACTGGAAGAAGCACAAGCTGGAATCAAGACTGCCAGGAGAAATATCAATAATCTCAGATACGCAGATGACACACTTATGGCAGAAAGCAAAGAAGAAATAAAGAGGCTCTTAATGAAAGTGAAAGAGGAGAGTAAAAAAGCTGGCTTAAAACTCAACATTCAGAAAACTAAGATCATGGCATCTGGTCCCATCATCTTGTAGCAAATAGATGGGGAAACAATGGAAACAGTGACAGACTTTATTTTGTGGGGCTCCAAAGTCATTGCAGATGGTGACTGCAGCCATGGAATGAAAAGATGCTTGCTCCTTGGAAGAAAAAGTTATGACCAACCTAGACAGCATATTAAAAAGCAGAGACATTACTTTGCCAACAAAGTTCTGTCTAGTCAAAGTTATGGTTTTTCCAGTAGTCATGTATGGATGTGAGAGTTGGACTATAAAGAAAGCTGAGTACCGAAGTATTCATGCTTTTGAATTGTGGTGTTGGAGACTTTCAGAGTCCCCTGGACAGCTAGGAGATCCAAATAGTCAATCCTAAAGGAGATCAATCCTGAGTGTTCATTGGAAGGACTGATGTTGAAGCTGAAACTCTAATACTTTGGTCACCTGATGTGAATAAGTGGCTCACTGGAAAAGACCCTGATGCTGGGAAAGATTGAAGGCAGGAGGAGAAGGGGACGACAGAGGATGAGATGGTTAGATAGCATCACTGACTCAATGGACATGAGTTTGAGTAAGCTCTGGGAGTTGGTGATGGACAGGGAGGCCTGGTGTGCTGCAGTCCATGGGGTCACAAAGAGTGGGACACAACTGAGTGGCTGAAATGAACTGAACTGAACCCATTCTAGTATTCTTGGGCTTTGTGACTCAGCTGGTAAAAAATTCGGCTGCAATGCAGGACACCTGGGTTCAATCCTTGGGTTGGGAAGATCCCCTAGAGAAGGGAAAGGCTGCCTACTCTAGTATTCTGGCCTGGAGAATTCCATGGACTCTCTAGTCCACTTGGTCACAAAGTGTCAGACACGACTGAGCGACTTTCCCTTGACAGAAAAAAAACTAATATTTATTGCTGTCTAAAATATGAAAGACACTGTGTTGGGTGCTTAGTATATAATAGTTATTTATTTAGTCCTCACAAGAACTTAGCAAAATTTCATTGTTATCATCTTCTTTCTGTGGGTTAGAAAACAGGATCAAAGGTGTGAAGTAAGTTAAGATCACACAGCTAGTAATTCGCAGAAGAATTTTAATCCAAATTTGTTTATTTCGAATCCTGTGCTTTCCCATTGTCTAATGTTGTCTCTGAATCTTAGCATTCAGAATTGACCGCAGGCTATTATAGGAAGACCCAGAAGAGGGTACCCCAATATCTAAAGGAGAAGTGAAGTGAAGTGAAAGTTGCTCAGTTGTGTCCAACTTTGCCACCCCATGGACTATACAGTCCATGGAGTTCTCCAGGCCAGAATACTGGAGTGGGTAGCCTTTCCCTTCTCCACGGGATCTTCCTAATTCAGGGATCAAACCCAGGTCCCCTGCATTGCAGGCAGATTCTTTACCAGCTGAGCCACAAGGAAAGCCCTATCTAAAGGAAAGCACCCCAATAATCTAAAAGAGGAGGTTGGTGGCAAGCAGGCAGGGCTTAAATGAAATTCTTGATTATAGAGATTCAGATGAAATACTGATAGGTTATTCACACAAATCTGTAATGCAAAGAATTCTAAAGTAACTCCAGCTTCTATGTTTGTTTAATTGGTCAAATAATACTGTTTCCAACCAAAATCTAGAAGATGGAATGTCAGGAGTTGATTGTCATTGCTATCAAGGATGGGCTTCCCTGGTGGCTCAGAAGGTAAAGAATCTGCCTGCGGTGCAGGAGACCCAGGTTCGATCCCTGGGTTGGGAAGATCCCCTGGAGAAGGAAATGACAGTCCGCTCCAGCATTCTTGCCTGGAGAATACTATGGACAGGGGAGTCTGGTGGGCTACAGTCCATGGGGTCACAAAGAGTTAGACATGACTGAGCGACCAACACTTTCACACACTTTCATCAAGGATAGTGCTTGGGCCAAGTAACATTTGAAGAATGTTTTTACATAGCTACATTGGTTATATTCCACAGACCTCTCTCCCTTAGGGATAGAGCTAATTCAAATTTCCATAATATGTATTTAATACCCAACTCATGTGGAATTTGTTCTAATTCAGAAAAGAATTGAGATGAATTTCCCTTTTTCCTTTATAGATTAATGGTATAAAAAACATATTTAAAAATCTAAATTATCTTAGTCTAATGTTTAGAGTCTAAATGAACCACAAATTGTTTAAGGTCAATTGACAAAGAAACAAACTAGAGGGTGAATATTTACACTACAATATAGTACTCCATGAATTAGCAAGGTCTCCTTGTCAACTTTAAATGCATATTCAACCCACATTTTAAAGTCATATACTTTTTTGATTGCATAAGTTATAACTGAGGTTGGTTTACAGGTTTGCTTTTCTCAATAGGGAATTTCAGAGCAGAGATTCTATTACTTGCCTTTTAAGAAAACTTCTTATAGTGATTTAATCTAAGATGTGCATGGTAAATGCTTGCTGAATGACAACATGTTTGTTAAATGCAAATTTAACATTTTATATCAGTACTGTTGGAAAGGAAAGAGTTCCTGGTTTCTCTGCTTTTTTGCCACATGAATTTGAACAAGTACTTTAACATTCTGAGTGTTATCAATGATGCCTACTGAACAGCACTGCTGTGAAGACAAACATAACATGAATGAAAAAAAAAACCTAAAAAATATTACTTATTTCATTACATAAATGAAGTTACAACAGTGCAATATTTTAGACAGCATGCTGTTTTACACCCTAGCCATGTCAATGAGGCATACCTTGACAATTTATTCTGAAGATTTGATTGTAAGTAAAAAATATATTCTACAGTCCAATTGTACTATAAATTCAGACTGGCAACCCTCAGAAGATTTCTTCCTTCCAGTGAAACCAAGTTTAATAATAAAAAAAAAAAAAAGGATCCAAGAAACTAATACATGCTTTCTAGAATATCAAAGTTGTTTTTCCCCATTTCCCTTTTCTGTTGACATTCCCTTGAGCAAAGAAGCTATTTCTTTAGATTTTTACAGTACATCCATTCTGTACAACTCAAGTCAATGATCATGTAACCCCCAAATGACTTGGGTAAGTTTTGGGCTAAAAACAAATGTCAATGTTAAAAGTACAAATGTCAAAGTTAAAAGATATAAAAAAAGATCCCTGTAGGGGAAGAATTGGAGAACACTTAAAGAAAAAGAATGATGCGGGTAACTAAAAACTGTGGTTTCAGTCTCAGCTTGGAGGTTTGGAAGGTAGGAGGGAACAGAAAAAATCAGAAAGGCCATAATTCTAGAGCGTGCAGCAACAGTTCCCACAATGAATTCTAAAAATGTGATCTCCTCAGTTACAAATCCTCTTTCAATCCTCCATTCCTCTCAGATCCAATGCAAGAAAGTATTTTTTTCCACATTGTCTGCAAGAGTTACTTACTATGGTGCTGGGGAATCAAAAATAAACATAGAATTAGCTCAAAGGTCCACATTATTTGCATATAGGTCGAGGCCATACTACAAAATCCATACCTATGACCTTGCCCTGAATTCTGATCAATGGATGGAGAAAATAAATAAATAAATAAATAAATAAAGGGGTGATTGTGAATCAGAAAACTTTGGCCGCCATGGTCCTGAAATTGGTAGCTTTTCTACCATTCACAAATGAAGTAGGCAACAAATTAAACTAGACATTAAAATAATAATTTAATTCAGGTGAAAATTTTAATAAAATCTGGAAACTTTATTAAATATTAAACTGGTTCTCTGAAGATTTGCTATTGGGCTTTATTTATTTATTTTTGCTATTGGGCTTTAAAGGTGTTATTTAGGGACATTCTCTGGCTCTCTGCCCCTCCTACCCTGAGAGTGGTTACTCTACTTTCAGTTCTTTTGATAAGCAAATAGAATAGGCCAGCTGTTCAGAGCTCAAGTCTTGGAGTCCTGTAGTCCTAGGACTGAATCGGAAGCATTCACTTACTATTTTATAGCTAGTGGTGTTCAGAAGTTATTCCTCCTTCCCGTGCCTCAGTTTTCTCAGCATAGACAGACATACTGAGAGTTCTTGCCTCACAGAACTGTTGGGAGGGTTGCCGAGCTCAGTATCTGACATGTAAAGATTTAATAAATGTGATCCATTAATACTAAACACATTCTGTGTCAAGACAGTAGGAAATCAAGCAGCTACAGGTTTAGGAAAACACACCTTGCCTTGAAACCATGCACCAGCACGTGGGGCAAAAATGAAAGATGTACAGTGAGCCTCTATCAGGAGTCACTGGGTGGCTTAGATCTGTTTCGAGAAGGAAACAGAAGTGACAGTCCCTCCATTTCCCGGAGAAGGGCAGAGAGGACACAGTCTGCCCATAGCTGCACCTCCCTGAATGTATATTTGTCTGAGTAACAGATTAAAGCTTTTGCTTTTAACTTTTAAAGCTCTTGAAGGACTGCTTCCAAGTGCACTTTACAAACTCTGGGCCAGCCCTTGCCTTCAGGGGGTTTGAAGGAATGGAGCTTTGGACTTTGGGGCTTAGCAGAACATTAAAGAGATTGTACATCTCTTTCCTTATGCAGCCCCCAGGCAGGGAGGATCATCTCTCATTTTAAAAAAGCTTTCATTCTTCAGGGCCCCTTGGCACCTTAAGATTCATTTTACATCTGAGTTTTATAGCTGTTACTTATTTATTTTTTGGTAGTCTACATTTATCTTTTTTATGTTTTTGCTTTGCTCTCTCTTTTTCGGGTATTGTTTTTTAGAAATGCACTTTGAGATAGAACCTAGCTAATACGCACTAATAACAAGAATGTCTGCTTTGAGTTTTTGAAATTGATGGATAATAGATTAGAAAACATCATTTTAAAATCTTTTAAATGACTGCTTTAAAAACTATTTTTAAAAGTCAAGGATCCTGCTTTGCAATATGTGCTTTATTCATTTATTTTGACACATATAATTTAAGAAATGCCAATATATGGTAAGTTTTTAAATTTTTTTACCTAAGGCTCTCTGAATAAGCTTTTATTATGGTGAGCCCATGGGTCCCACTTACTATGTCAAAAGCAGAAGTTCCAAGAAGCTAACAGAATTACACAAGGTCATTTAATAAGTTATAGCCAACCTGGAGTCTAAAACCTTGGACCAGTACAGGGTCCTATATGTGCATTAAAATGACTGAAAATCTCTCTGACATGGAAATTTTCCCATTTCTATGCTGTGAGAATCCATTTCAGGAATGTGGGAAAGGGCTCAGGAATACCCACTTTTATACATAGTATTTTTAATAATCCTAAGGGTGGTTATTCATAGACCATATATCAAAACCCATATCTTTAAATCTAGTTCAAAGCTCTAGAATAGTGAGCCTCAGACTGGGATTTCAGGAACCACTTAAACTTTTTAAAAATATTGAGAATCCCCCAAAGTTTTTGTTCTGGGAGGTCAGATCTATCAATGCGTATTGTACTAAAAATTTGAATGGAGGTATTTAAAAATATTTATAAATTCATTTAAAAATAATAAACCTATTATATGTTAACATATTGGTTATGAACAATATATTTTCCAAAACAAAATACAAATTAGTGGAAAGAGTGGCACAGTTTTACATTTTTGCAAATCTCTAATGACTGGCTTGGATAGAAAGCAGCTAGATTCTCATATACATATTAGGTTGCACATTCAATATCCTGCAATATATTGCTTTATACAGATACTTAGATTAAAAAGGAGAGACTAGTAACCTTTTTTTATAATTGCAGATATTTTCCTTTGATACTATAGCAAAACTCAACAGATGGAAGTTTCTTAAGGGCTGGTTGCAATGTGGAATTTGAAATCCTATTGGTGAACTTTTCATATTCTCTCACAATAAAATTCACTGGTCTCCCTTGTACTTTTAATATCCTTTTTATCTCTCCTGGATTTTATAATATTATATATTATTTGTAATATATAACACTTGGAAAAATTGTTTCACAGTTATGCAGGTCTTCCAAATTTTGACATATTTTACTACACATACAAAAAAATCAAACTCATTAATATCACCACCAATATTGTCAGAGAAGTCATTAAGTTTTGAGAAGCTGTCACACTTATAGTGGCAGATATGAAAGTTCCAGAATCCTAATTTTCACTTGAAAACTAGAATTTTATCATTGGCAATAAATATCTAAAGTTAGAACCTTGAACCAAGGTTTAACCAGTCTAGAAAGTCATATTTTATATGCCACTGTTTCAAGTTAAAATAGTGTTCCATGGAAAAAGTGGCTAGTTCAGCTTGCAAATCAAACAATTGTAGTATTGCTTTGCCTCAAGACAATCCCTGGACTTGGTGCTTTATGAGAACTTTTCATTTTCTCACACACATTAAAAAGACATATTCTCAAAGACTGAGATATCATACTATTAATGATTTTTACCACTTTTCATCAGAGACATTCTTAACTAAGACTTGTTTGTTCATTTGTTTAACTGCAGTGCATAATGGTGAAGAATGACTACTAGTGCACTTTGGCACCATTTTCATGATTTAGACTCAGGTGCTAGTAGCTTGCTTTTGCACTATCAAGGCAAATATGAACATTTCAAAGAAAGCAAAGAACATCTTAGTATTTTTTTTGAAACTAGCTTTGACCCTTGCACACCTCTGAAATTGTCTCTAGAACTCTAGGGTCTGTGGGCCACACTTGGAGAGCAGCTGCTCTAAAAAACTTTTGCAGCTATTTTACATATAAGTC
Source organism: Cervus elaphus (assembly GCF_910594005.1). Classification (NCBI taxonomy): domain Eukaryota; kingdom Metazoa; phylum Chordata; class Mammalia; order Artiodactyla; family Cervidae; genus Cervus; species Cervus elaphus. The sequence continues at coordinate 53,786,983 of NC_057832.1, forward strand.
AGCCTGGAAAATAAAAACACAAATTTTGCACGCTGTTCTTATTTTTATTGGCTCATCTGTGCCCAAAGAGGTAGTACAGTTAGTCTTATTACAATGATGTCTTCTCTATATTCTGCATCTCCCTTGGGATAATGTAAGGAATATAAGCTTGAAAATTCAGATTGCATTCAAACCCAGCGTAGTTTTTAGCTCAGTGACCTTGAATATTTATTAACCTCTCTGAAGTTGCTTCCTGTTCTGGAAATAAGCTTTATTTATAGTACCTGACTTATGGCTGGGCTCTTGTGAGGACTAAAGGAATTAAAGTGCCTAGAACACTGCCTGTGTCTATAGCCTGTAGATGCAGATTGGTCAATGTTTATATCTAATCTATAGAGCCTGGACTTAATAACAAGTTCCAATCCCTCTACCATTAACTACCCATGGTCACTAATATTAAGTAGTTTCCCATACCTCTTATTTCTCTTCTCTCAAGTTTTGCCCATATTAATTGAGAGTACAATTAACTAACTCATCATTCCCATGAAGCCATCTTTAAAAAATCTTCTGTCCTTCTAAATCTGCCAAGCTGGTGAGCATGCAGCGAGTTGAAAATTCAACACCATTCATGAAGTAGATGATAATCCAAGTGTCAAATGATGCTTACAACGTACAGAGGGTCTACATGCTACTGTTTTACTCTGGGCTCAATACAAAATGAGGGGGTAAGAAGAGTTTGGGGGAAGTTTAGGTCACAGTGACTCTTGAGGCTATTTCATCACAAAGGCAAATATATTCCTTAAGTATGCACGCACTGTATAACACAAGAATAAGGAGAAGAGCTTCACCCATGGGCATAAATATTCTGAGAGTTGGACAGCGGAAAAGAGGGAAAACCAGCACTTGAATTTGAGCTATTAGCACCAAAGGCCATGTTCCCACTCCCTGTGACACAGTGCCCTCTTAAACTTGGGGAGGAAATGACTGCACTTACAGCCTATGCAATTCAGTTTCCAGATCTAGAACCCTCAAAGCAGGAAAGGGAACAAACAAACAAGGGTAAAGAAGAGCATGAGTGTCTCTTGAAAAATCTTAGATATCCAAATACTTGAGCCCTACTCCAGACCTAAAGTTTGTCAGCAATCTGTTTTAACAAGCCCTTAAGGAGATTTTTGTACCACTCTAAAGGAAATAGATGGGGAGACAGTGGAAACAGTGTCAGACTTTTTTGGGGGCTCCAAAATCACTGCAGATGGTGATTGCAGCCATGAAATTAAAAGACACTTACTCCTTGGAAGGAAAGTTATGACCAACCAAGATAGCATATTAAAAAGCAGAGACATTATTTTGCCAACAAAGGTCTGTCTGGTCAAGGCTATGGTTTTTCCAGTGGTTATGTATGGATGTGAGAGTTGGACTGTGAAGAAAGTTGAGCACCGAAAAATTGATGCTTTTGAACTGTGGTGTTGGAGAAGACTATTGAGAGTCCCTTGGACTTCAAGGAGATCCAACCAGTCCATCCTAAAGGAGATCAGTCCTGGGTGTTCATTGGAAGGACTGATGTTGAAGCTGAAACTCCAATACTTTGGCCACCTCATGCGAAGAGTTGACTCATTGGAAAAGACCCTGATGCTGGAAGGGATTGGGGGCAGGAGGAGAAGGGGACGACAGAGGATGAGATGGCCGGATGGCATCACCGACTCGATGGGCATGAGTTTGAGTAAACTCCGGGAGTTTGTGATGGACAGGGATGCCTGGCGTGCTGCGATTCATGGGGTCGCAAAGAGTCGGACACGACTGAGCGACTGAACTGAACTGAAATGAAATTTGAGGAGCAACACTGTGTTAGAAAAGGGATGATCATAATAGTTAGGCAGAGAAACTCTCCGTACTGGCTACAAAGAGTAAAAAGCTTGTCTGACCTAAGGAATGCTGGCTATCAGATAATCAGAAAAAAGCCAAGTTAAGCATAAGATCAAACACAGATCATATTGATGAAATGTTCTCAGCACAGAGACAGATTACTTGATAAAAAAAATGCGTTTTGTTGGTTATTTGATAATCTACCATTAAAAAACCAATGTTTAAGTAAACACTAGAAAGCAATAATAAAAAAAAAGACCAATGGGGTGATTGAAAACCATTAGTTTATCATTACTTTATAGGGTTCTATGACTATATGACCGCAGCCTTATCAAGATGGCAAAAGTAGACATAAGCCTCACTGCGTGGAACATAGATAGTATTTATCCACCTTATCCTCCAGCACATCCGGCTGAAATATAAAGCCCAAGGAAAGCTGAAAACCAATGCGGCCCACATAAACTTAGAATATGGCAGCTTTAAGTGGGTTATAAGGACTTCATTATCTCTTTTGTGAGTACTTTGATAAAATAATTCACTTGTAGAACCTCTTTGAAAGTCTGTCATAGAGAAATAGAAAATCTCATCAGTCTTTCTCATATGTTGCTGCTGATTATTATTATCAGCATTTGATATCAGAGAGTGCTTTCCCCTGCAAGGAAGAGAAAACTCCAATGCAGAACAGTTTAAGCAGGAAGAAAACCTACCTAGGAGCTCCAAGGGAGGGCAGCTCCAAGCTCAGGGCCTTAGGGACCCAGCTCCCTCTGCCCTTCCTTGTGCGCTGGCTTCTTCCTCAGGCTGACAGCAAGATGGCTGCAGCTGCCCCCATTCTCACATCAAGGTATGCCAATACTGAAAGGAAGAAGAGGGACTAGCTCTTTCTTCTAGTTTTTTTTAGCAGTTTCCCAGAAATTTCCCAGCAGACTTCCCCTCTTGTCTTCTGTCTAGAATTGGGTGACATGAAAATTGTGGGTCTTCCTGACACAATTCCCACTAGACGGCTTCAGCAGATCTCTTGAGATTCTAAGAAGAGTAGTCTTTGCCAGATTCATGGACCCTTAGTGCTTTAGTTTTCCCTGGGATGTTTACCAAGTAGAGTTGGCATTTAGGCATTTTTATAAAATTATTGAATATTGTTCCTTTTCCTGTTAGATACATTCTGGTACAATCAGTTTCAGTAAGGGTAAGTGCATAAAAATGACTACCTCAGACTAATCCTATAGGGTGGTACAGATAATGGAGTCAACCACTAGTATCACGACAAATAACAATCTCCACTTAACATTTACTATGGATACTTTCTATTGTGCTAGGGGCTATGCTAAACTCTTTGCATGTATTATATTATTTAAAAATAAATCCAGAAGGTATGTACTTTTATTAATTTCATGTTACACTTGAGGAAATTTGGGCTGAGGTTGGTGAATCACTTCAAATCACCCAGTAGATGATGAGTCAGAACATAAGCCTAAAGACTATTCCAAAGCTCAACTCGAAAAACCACTCTGCTATATGGAGAGAACACATTTAAAATTACATTGTAAATTTAAAAGTGTAATTTAAACATCAGCCTTCATAGATTGTTGGTCAGAAGGTGAATTGTGGTGCAGCCATTGTGGAAAACAGTGTAGAGGTTTCTCAAAAAACTAAAATAGTAACTACCATATGACCCAGCAATTCCACTCCTGGGTATGTATTCAGGAAAAAAAACAACACTCATTTGAAAAGATAATGAAGAAAGAAAAACACTAATTCAAAAATGCTCATAGCAGCATTATTTAAAGTTGCCAAGATATGGAAGAAACCTACGTGTCTATCAACAGAAGAATAGATAAAAAAAGATATGATACACACACACAATGGAATATTACTCAGCCATAAAAAGAATAAAATTTTGCCATTTGCAGCAACATTGATGGACTTGGCAGGTATTATGCTAAGCGAAATAAGTCAGAGAAAGACAAATACTGTATGATATCACTTACATGTGGAACCTAAAAAATACAACAAACTAGTGAATATAATAAAAAATAAACAGACTTACAGGTATAGAGAGAAAAACTAGTGGTTACCAGTGGCAAGAGTGAAAGTGAGAGAGACCAGGTAGGAGGAGAGGATTAAGAGGTACAAACTATTATACATAAAATAAGCTAAAAGGATATATCACATAACACAGGGAATATAGTCAATATTTTTATAATAACTATAAATGGAGTACAGCCTTTAAAAATTGTCAATCACTAAATTGTATACTTGTAAATTATATAATATTGGACATAAGAATACTTCATTTTAAAAAAGATTACAACATAATTACCAGGCGAAAAGTGAAAAAAAAAAAAAGGCCATTATCAAAGTAAGCATGGTATAAAACTCAGCAAAAAGGGAATGAAAAAATGGAAAAGGAAAGGTGATACCAAGTAAGCTTGCCCTGTTGTGTTCAGTTCAGTTCAGTTCAGTTCAGTCACTCAGTTGTGTCCAACTCTTTGCGACCCCATGAACTGCAGCACGCCAGGCCTCCCTGTCCATCACCAACTCCCGGAGTCCACCCAAACCCATGTCCATCGAGTTGGTGATGCCATCCAACCATCTCATTCTCTTTGTCCCCTTCTCCTCCTGCCCTCAATCTTTCCCAGCATCAGGGTCTTTTCAAATGAGTCAGCTCTTCGCATCAGGTGGCCAAAGGACTGGAGTTTCAGCTTCAATATCAGTCCTTCCAATGAACACCCAGGACTGATTTCCTTTAGGATGGACTGGTTGGATCTCCTTGTGTTAAGTACATCCAATATTTTAAGCTCAAAAACTTTTATCTTAAAATATGGAAGGAATCTGTGTATGTGACTTATGTATATCATGGATAAGGGAAAAAGTGCCCCAAAACTGGAGAAAAGCAAATGCCTGAATTTACAGTAGATTGTAAGCCAAATCATAACAGGTAACATTTATTGTTTCCTTTATGCCTGGAATTGTTCCAACAATTTTGTGACATAGAATTATTATTCTCTGCATGTTATACAAGAAATACTGAACTCATGGGGTTTCTAAAGGGATTAAATAAGTGGTTATATAAGTAAAGTACTTAGAATAATTCCTGGCACATACTAAAACCCTCCATAAATGTAGGCATCAGCGTTCTGGAGAAATCAAAGCTCATTCCTTTATGCCTGCAGTGTGCCATCTTTATTTAATTTATATTTAACTGTCAACTACTTTTCTAATTTTTATTAGCAATATTTTACAACCATAATGTGTATCAAAGGAAGAGTACAATGTTGGTAGATTGATTTTGCAGGTCAAGAAACAGAGGCAAGCAAATAAAGCAATTGATGTGAGATTCTTTGATTTGATTAGTAGTTGAAGCAAGGTTAGCTCCACTAACAGTTGGACACAAGGGTGCTTAAAGCTCCTCTCTATGACTCTCCAGTGCCAACTATGCATGAATCCAGCCTCTTCAGCAGTCTGGGGCCTGGGAGCTGAATTCCTCAGCTGAGCTTAAATTGCTGATTTGTTATTTACTGAACTATGCTCTTTTTCTTCCCTTTGTGTTTCCGGCCATTGTCTACAAGTAGTCATAAAAGTTTCATATAATGACAGGTAAGGGACTAGGAAAAGATGCAGGCATATGAAATCTGACACTCAAAAGATGTATTTGTCTTGCAACATGCTTCAAACAAAGCATTTCTCTGAGCATTAAAGCAATAACAATGGAAGAAATCCAGTCCCTGTCAATGCTAATTTACTTGGCACAAGTCATTTTGCCCACCTTGTAAAAATAGGTGTGAGTCTGGTGATTAGACACACTTGAGTAGTTCTAGAATGAAAAGTTTTACAGACTCTGAGGTGTGAGGGCAGTGCTTTAATTTATTGATTTGGACAGGAATTTAGATCTCTTCCACTGTGGGTCTTATTAGCACACAATTCCCATTAGATAGCTGCAACAAACCTCTGGACAGTTATTCTGTTAGGAGGAGTGGACCATGCCAGATTCAAGGACTCCTAGCTTTTGTAGGTTTCCCTGGGATGTTTATCAACAGAGTTGGCATTTAGTCAATTTTATAAAACTACTGAATAGTTTTTCTTTTCCTATCGGTTAAGGTATTAATTCTGAATTTGATTCCTTTCTCTTCCCCTAATTTGAAATCACTATCATTGTCACCCTAAATGTATTTACTAATGCAGTTAAAAATTATCTCACAAAACAACCTTTATAAGTGATCCCCCAATTTGCAGATACTATAACCATAATATGGACAACATAAAAATCAATCAAAAGAGGACAATTTAAATTCCTCCCTGACGTAAATTTACATAACTGAAATCAAGAAGAGACTGTTGGGTGGTCCCACCTGTTGCTCTCTTCACCTCCCACCCCTCAGAACGGAGGAGTCAAAGAGTTAGCTGGTAATCTGGGAGTGTGGTAAGAGTGACCTGCCCACCCCTTCAACCAATCAAATATAGGCACAAAACCACACTGAATGTTATCTATTACTACACTACAGTTAAAGTGAAGTCGCTCAGTCGTGTCTGACTCTGCGATCCCATGGAGTGTATGTAGCCTACCAGGTTCCTCTGTACATGGGATTTTCCAGGCAAGAATACTGGAGTGGGTTGCTATTTAAGTAATATAGTATTCCAACTCACCTAAGGCCCTCAGAGGGACAGGTTTGCAACTGACTTTCTTCAACTATTTGTGTGGTCTCTGATTCTCACTTTTAGACACAGGGCCTTACTTCTAGACTCTCAGCTAATGCTGGTGAACCTAATTGGAAAAAAAAAAAAAAATTCCCATGGGGCCCCTTCCCTGAACCTTCTTTTTTCTCCCTCAGAAGTACCTCAGGCTGTATAACCATTTCTCTCCCCACCCCCAAGGGGCAGACCTCATCTTGTGTCCTGTTTCTGCTGATGGTTGTAGTCACTCTGTGTTCTATCAAGTCCCTCTAACACCCTAGGGGAGAAAGTGAGCTCCAAATCCTTTGAGTGAATAGCAAGAAGGAAGAGATATCAAAGTGAACTGGCCTAAGAATGAAAACATCTGGCAACCATTCACAAAAACACTCACATCGCAAAGTTTAATTCCCTTCAAGATATCTCTTGCATTAGTGATGTGTGAGTGTCTATCTCCTTCCCCTCAGTTACGTTAGAGATAGCTCCTTTCTATTCCCTCTCCAAGCACTGGAAAGAACCAGGTTCCATGAGGGGATGAACAGGGGATGGATAAAGAAAAAAGATAATCCTTCCCAACATATTATATCACTTAAGGAATTCCTACCTTAATGTGCATCATTAACTACAAAACAATTTGCTTTATTGCAACATTAAATGTATGTTATATCCTATTTGTACATATACAAACACAAATAGAAGTTTCTGTGTGGGAGTATGTGCAGATATCCTTCTTCTCCTAGTCTACCAAAAATATCCTGTAACTTCCAGGCAATTCTTCATTCCCTTCAGTCTTGTGAAGAAGATGAGTTCTTTCTCACTATCAAAGATGCTAAGTTTATTTACACAGTTAAGGACTTAGAAGTGACGTGGTTAAGAGAAGGTAAGAACACATATTTTTTTGCAAAGTTCAAAGGAAAAGGTGGCAGAATGGATGTAAAGCAAGAGGGCAGTGGGTAAGAACTATATGTTTGGATTCCTTTCAGTTTTCTTTGTAAGAAGCAATTGAGGAATGGAATTCTTTGTATTTTCAGTTATTAGCTGTGCTTCTTCACTCAAATGTTTAAAATCAGCTTTATCAAAATGTAATTCAAACATCATGTGCTTCACCTTTTTAAAATGCACAATTCAGTGGTGCTTAGTATGTTCACAGAGTTCTGCAACATCATTATTATTTAATTTCAGAATATTTTCATTATACAAAAAGAAACCCTGTACCCACTAACAGTAACACCCTATTATGCCACCCCCAGCCCTTGCAACTATAATATACTTTCTATTTCTATGGATATTCTGGACATTTTATATAAATGAATCATATAACATGTGTCTTTTATTACTGGCTTCTTTCCTTAGCATACTAAATTCCAGGTTCATCCATGTTGTAGCATGGATCAGAACTTCACTCCTTTTAATGACTGAATAATATTTCGTTGTATAGATATAACATAGTTTGTTTATCCACTCACCCATTGATGGGCATTTGCTCCCACTTTTTGGCTATTAAGAATACTGCTGCTATAAAGATTCATGTACAAGACATATGTTTCCAATTTTCTTGGGTACATAGTGAGGAGCAGAAATGTTGGGTCATATATTAACTTTACATTAAATATTTTTAGAAACTGTCAAACTGTCACGTTATTTTACATTCTTAACAGCAATATGTGAAGGTTCCAATTTTACCTTGTTACTGTCAATCATTTAGTCTATAGACATCCGAATTGGTTCATCATTAAGTAGAATCTTACTGTGATTTTGATGTACACAATCTCTAACGATGTCTAATGTCTTGTCTAATGATGTTAAGCGTCATTTTAAATATTTGTTGGCCATTTGTATATTTTCTTAGGAGAAATATCTACTTATATCCTTTGACCATTTCTTAATTGGATTATGTCTTTGATCATGCAGGTTTTTTTGGCCCTTTATAGTATGGTATATAATATTAATTGATTTTTGTATGTTGAACTGGCTTGCATTCCTGGGCAAATACCACTTGGTCATGTTGTATAATCTTTTTATATGCATTCAGTTTGCTATTGTTTTGGTGAGGAATATATATATATTCATAAAAGATACTGGCTTGTAGTTTTCTTGTGATATTCACCTGATTTATCTATCAGGACAATACTGACCTCATAGAATAGGTTAAGAAGTGTGCCCTCTCTTCTATGTGTTGGAAGTATGTGAAGGATCAGTGTTAATTCTTGAAACATTTGGTAAGTAAGTAAGTGTTAGTCACTCAGTCGTACCCAACTCTTAGCGACCCCATGGACTGAAGCCCATCAGGCTCCTCTGGCCATGAGATTTTCCAGGCAAGTATACTGGAGTGGGTTGCCATTTCCTTCTCCAGGGGATCTTTCCAACCCAGGGATCAAACCCGGGTCTCCTGCACTGCAGGCAGATTCTTTACTGACTGAGCTATAAGGGAAGCCCAAACATCTGGTAGAACTGACAAATGAAGTCATCTGGGCCTGGAATTTTCTTGGTGGGATGTTTTAAAATTACTAATTCAATCTCCTCACCTGTTACATATCTCTCAGATTTTCTATTTCTTCTTGAGTCAATCTCAGTAATTTTTGCCTTGTACGTCTCACTTGGGTTATCTAAATTGTTGGTATGTCTTTTATATGCTATGCACAGTTTCAGGCTCTAGGAATAAAAGTGAGCAAAGAAGACACTACCCTGCCCTTATGGAGCAACTATTCTCTCATAAGACAGGGGGACATGAAGTAAAAAATAAATTATATAATGCATAATATAATGTCAGGAGGACATTTGATTATTTCATACAATTTATTAGATGACAGCTTACCTGTGAATTGAACATTATATTCTGATCATAAGTTACTAAACATAACATATTGGTTGGATGCCTACCAGGTTAAACAGATTCTCATAACAAATTGCCTTTCATATACCAAACCCATATAAAGAATAAATTTGTGGATGTATTTTATTTTTAAAGTTAAAGTGTATCCACAGAGATATTAATTGATCAATAAGGTGATTCACTGAAGGGAGGGACAAATCAAGTCAAAACAGCTCTTTTCTTAAATGGCTAGTTAACTTGGTGGCACTTAATCCCCTCATACAGCTTAAGAATGAAGCACTTCATCAGTGATCTCACTTCAAATTAGTCAAAATGGTGCCCTACATAGGAAAGCCTTGCCAAATGGGAGGTCATCTACTTCATAGATTTCCAATCTTCTGTTGTGTTGCAACAATCATGATTCAGAGCTCACCTCAGGATCTTGGACAGCACCTGGTTAAGCTCTCATATGTTAACACAGGTAAAAACATTAATTGCTAAATTCTTTATGAACACAATCTCATTATCCATAACGACACTGTGAGATTGATAATATAATTTTTCTCTTTTTACAGATGAAGAAACCGAGGCTCTAAGATATAGTCTTATAACTAGTAAGTGGCTGAGATGGAATTTGAACCCAGGAAATTTGATTCCAAGCCAATATGTTTTATCACTGTATTATCCTCCCTTCTAAGTAATAGTTTACACATGTGAAAAGTCTTGCTTTATCAGTTACTTGTGGCTAACCTCACCTCCTTCAAGTTAGGCTCATTAAGGAAGAATAACAGAGACAACAAGCAAAAATAGCTATCTTCTATCTAAACCACTTCTTAAACATCTTCAGGTCCTTATCCTTGTTATCACTCTCACAGGCTGTATTTGCATAGACTTCCTGAGAAGACATTCCACTATAACTTGTGATGAACTAGAATAACCCTGAAAGTAATGGGCAAAGTTTAAATATTAGCAACTCCTAGGCTTGCAGGTAATCTATGTGAATTTAATAGTACTCTAAGCATCTTCAACTACCCCAGTATGAAATCATCAGCTTTTTTCATTTAAACTTTAAACAAAAAGATTCAAAATACTGTAATTAATTATCTACAACATATATATATAAGAAAAAAAGTCACTTAAGTTAAATATATGTGTATATATACATATATATATATATATTAGAGTGATTCACTGCTAGTGTTTTGGTCCCTTTGAGTTTCTTTGAAAACAAAGATGGGGTGCCTAGAGTATTTCTAAATCAATAAGAACAATCTTGCTGAATGACAGCCTGCTCATTTATTGTTTCTCTTTACTTTTAACAAATGCAAAGTCTTTTATAACAATAGAGAAGAGATAGATTTAGATTTTTTCTTAAAAAAAAAAAATTGAAAACCAACCCTCACTACACATCCACACATCAGATATTACTGGTAAGCAAATGAATACAACCTCAAACATTAGGATTAAAACAAAGTGAACAATCTGATGTCAGGCCACTTCTTGGAATTCTTATTTTGAGAGGCTCACTTCTACCTTAAAGCAGATCAAACCCTGTATCTTGGTCAAGTGTATTGTGCTTCTATTGCCTGTGTAATTCACAATTACCATAACAGGGGCACTCAGTTTTCTGACTGTATTATGGCAAGCACATCTGATGAGTTTGTGGGAAAATGTTCACAAGTACCATCAGTCATTGTCTGGAGATTTATGATTCTCACATAAGATCAAGAGTCTGGTGCGCACTGATTATTTCACTGCTGCGCAGCACCATCTGTCTCCACCCAGGAATCGTGAAGATTTCTTAGATAATGTTGCAGGATCATCTTTTAAGAGGCATTGTCAATGGTCTTCCAACCTCTTTGGACTAAAGCAAAACTGAAATGAGAGAGCTATCCAGTGAGTCTCAGAAGTTAAAGAACTTGTTACAAATAAATATTCTATACATGAAAATAAGCTTTTACTAACAGGTTTAGCAAAGTCTCTCTCTCTCTCACACACACACACACACACACACACACACATGACTGGGCTTCCCAGGTGCGCTAGTGGTAAAGAACCCATCTGCAAATGCAGGAGATATAAGAGACCTGGGTTCGATCCCTGAGTTGGGAAGATCCCCTGGAGGAGGACATGGCAATCCACTCCAGTATACCTGCCTGGAGAATCCCACAGACAGAAGAGCCTGACGGGCTACATTTCATAGAGTCACAAAGAATTGGACACAACTGAGGCGACTTAGCATGCATATACATATGTGTGTGTGTGTGTGTGTGTGTGTGTATTCTATAATATCTGAGGATTGAATTAGACATGCCAATACCTACTCTCCTTATAGACTTAAGGATATAAAATGTAAATTCTGAACAGAGTAGGACTGCCTTGCTAAAAGCAACCACCATTGATTTGAAAGACGGCTTGACAGCTGTACTTAGCTACAGTGACAGAGACCATGCTTACCAACTACCCATGTGCTTTCACTATGGTAGTGCATTTAAAAATTATGCGGAGTATAGCATTTTGGGGATACTCTTTTCTAAAGATCAACCTACACTTTTATTATGTATTAATATTTCCCAACAACCCCCCCCCCCAGCCCCGCAATTAGGTTACAGCCATATGATTAAATTGACCAATGGCTTCTCTATGTGTCCCTTCCAGGTGGAGGCATGTAGGGGCTAGTATGTCTTCTCCCCCAATGGGGGAAACCGTGAAGAAAATGCACAGGTGTTGTAGAAGATGGCGATCTCCCTTGTCAACAACACTGGGCTGTGATGAGAGTGAGAAATACACTTCTATGCGCTAAGCCCCTGAGATTTCAATGTTGTGTGTTGCATTTAATTACTCTGAAAATACAGCCACAAATAGATGGCATTGATAATTCTCACCACTTAAAACAAATCTTATTTTCACTATCAAATTGGGCATAAGAAGAAAGTTTTTTCTCTTATCAAAGGAGTTAGAGTTCTTGTAACTATTCTAGTTCTATGGTGTTGCCTTTAAAAATTACACTGATCAAAAGATTCTTTGGGTACTTTTTTTCTAAAGATCACCCTAAACCTTAATTACATTGAGAGATATGTAAAATAAAGACGTTTGCCCAATTATTTTTATTCAAGTCTTATTAGTAGGCTTGAAAAACAACATTTAATTACAGTATGTTGGGCTGCATGTCCCAGTAGCCTCAAAACTGTGGCATGCCATCTTCCCTGCAAGAGCTTTAATGGCAAAAACCTGCTTGATCCATCTTTTTGGGCTGGGACCATCATATTAACTGCCTGGATTCAAATATACTATGGATGGGGTGACCAAGAGAGAAGGGCAGGGGCACCCAAGCTTTTAACAAGCTGCCATCCTAAGCTATCTGCCCATAAAGAATGACTTTTATCAAGAAATCTCACTGTTATTCCAGAAGGCATCTGTCACATTATCTTAGCCACAATGAGTGAAGCACAATGAAGCAATTTTTTGCAAGAAGACCTTGGCCACAAGCTACATTTGGTGACCTAGAATTGACTACAGTATTGTAAGGGTTGTAAAAGATTGCCGTGTAAGTACAAATACTGCCTGTAATTCCTCAAAGGAAATCATATTCCGTGAAATGTGACCAAGACGTCTTGGTCAGAAACATATGTCAGCTTCCTAAACCTACTCTAGATGGAGAAATCACTATTTTAAAAGATGTCACAAAATATTTTCCAATTATTTGCTGAATTTTTATGTCTTCTTTTTTATACGACAACCTTATTGCTGCGCTAGAGTAGACAAAAGGAGATTCCTGGCTCTGTGTGTAGGGGACACAGCTAGGCTGGAGGGGGAGGGAATATGTGTGACTAAGTATTTCCCCCTCCATTGGTTTCTGTGGAACTGTGTGGAGAAACATCCATTGCAAAACATACCTGGACTCTCTGACCTCTTCATCCCCAGCAAAGGAGGAATTTCTTCTCTGCTGAGTGACTTCAGGAGCAGGGACTGTGGGTCTGCAGCTTAGTCCCTCCTTCCCCTCTTTCTTCCTGGGATTTCTCTGGGTGCAGAGAAATTGTGCCATGAGGTAAGTTTAGTGGCAAAGGCTCTGCCCTTGCAAGGGGAGGTCACAGTTTTCCTGCCAACCTGTGATGGATGGGTAAGTTGGCCAAATTCTAGGGTTCAACATTATGAAATTCTTTCTAGTTACACATCTCCAAAAGTTACATCCTCCAATTCAGCATTAATCTAGTATAAACCAAATACTTTTATCTTCATTTGCTTGACTCCTTTATCTTGCAGTTCCAGACTTGGCATGGGGGGAGTGGTGCACCAACCCAGGAAGAAAGTTCACCAACCAAACTAGGGGAATTTGTCCAGAAGACAGTTTCAAAGTCCCAAGTAGGCCAGAAAGTATTCAGATGTTCTATATTAGTCAACTGAAACCAACTCAAGCTAGAAGTGGGGGTGGGGAGGGCATGGAATTTTATATGAAGATACAGTGATATTTCATTGAATTCAGGGCAAAAAAGCTATTGGACCTTAAAAGGGAACTGGAACCAAGAAACCTGAGCCCAGAAGGATTAACTCTACCTTGCTCGCCCTTCTCTTTCTCTGTAGATGGACTTTCTCTTCTTCTCCAGACCACATGGGATTTTATGTCTGTGTGCATGTCAGGAAGGGGTCCATACTGATTTAATTCATTATAATCATGAGGAAAAGAATTACACAGAGCACCATGTCTACTGTATCAATAAATTAATAATGTAAGTATCAGTTAGGAGTTAGGAATGGGCAACAGTTGTACGAGGTTTAGAGACTAAGAAGATGGTATAAAATAGATGCTAGAGAAAGACTGGAAATTAAACATAACAGCATTGGTAGTCTATGCTGAGGACATCTGTGAGGTTTGTGGTCATATACCTAGAGACATGAGCAGGGGCTTCCCTGGTAGCTCAGATGGTAAAGCATCTGCCTACAATGTGGAAGACCTGGGTTGGATCCCTGGGTCTGGAAGATCCCCTGGAGAAGGAAATGGCAACCTACTCCAGTACTCTTGCCTAGAAAATTCCATGGATGGAGGAGCCTGGTAGGCTATAGTCCATGGGATCGCAAAGAGTCAGACACGACTGAGCAACTTCACTTCACCTAGAGACCAGCTGCAATTGTCTCCCCAGTTATGGACAGCTGCCGATATGCAGACATAGCCTAGGCAGAGTTTAGTTTAACCTGCACTGTCTTTTTTTGTCAGGTGAGTCAGAGGAAAAGAAGGTGTGGAAGGTATTTTGTCTGATATATGTAAGACTGAGTGCGTGCACGTACACACACACACACAGACACATCACTGTTCTCTTTGGCTACCACTTAAATACATTCTTGTAGGAGCCCCCTGACTTGCCTTTCTAATTTGGGCTAACTGCTTTCCAGGTCAGCTACAGATTTCTTCTCCTGGGATTTCTTTTTATTCTGTACCCAAATTAGTGCCACTGTTTCTTGCATCTTAGAACTCATTTTGAATTACTTTTTATCTTATTTTGTCAGAAGAAAATTCTTTAGGAGGGATATTTTACATGTAAATTTTCTGAGGCTTTGTAGATCTAAAATTATGTTACCATAATTGTTGATTGGTAATTTGACTGGGTTGCAGAATTCTAGCTTGACAATTATTTTCCTTAGAATTTTGAAAGCATTGCTTCATGGCAGTTTGATTCTTATTCTTTTATATAATGACTTCTTTTTCTCCAAAGGAAGTATTTAAGATCTCTTCTCTATCCTTGAAGTTCTGAAATTTCACAACGATGTCTATTTGTGGGTCTTTTTTCATTCACCCTCAGAATCTGGTGAGTAAATTCAATCCTAATTTAAAAATAATTTAGTTCAGATTAATACGAACTTAATTTCAACATTTTATAAAATCTTTTCCCCAGTATATGCATACATCCCTTTTTTCTTCCCTCAGAAGGAATTACTGTCATACAAATTATATCTTTACATGTGTGAGCCCATAAGCATAGTTTTATAATTACAGATTTATGTAGTTATCTTTTAAAACAGAAGAATCAGCAAAAAGTAATTTCAACCCAAAGATTCATATCTTTTTAGCTCTGAAAAATTTTCTTCTATTATTTCTTTAAGAGATCCTTCATGTTCTCTGATTGTTCCTTTTCTATGATACTTTGTTCTTAATTTATGTATCTATTATATTTTATTAATTTAAATAGGAAAACATGGTCCTGGGACAAAACTCAATAGACTAAAAGAAATGCTTAGTGACAACACTCTCTCTAATCTATAGACAGCCCTAGAGACAATCTTGTTACTATTTCTTAATGAATCCTTCAAAGGGATTTCCTGAATTTAAAAAATATATATATCCTTTATAATACATTTTGAATCTCTTTGGAAATATAACTTCAGTTTTTCTTTTTCTATTCTTTTTCCTAAATTATCTCATATTTATTGGGGATAAGACAGTCTCTTTAACTTTTGATTTCATGATTCTGGATTTTTTCATATGATTTATTGTCCATTCACAAGGAAATGTGGACTAGATTGTTACTTTTTAGGTAGCAGACATGGATTTTCTCCTGTTGTAACTGTTAGTATATATTCTTGCTCATTTTTACCCCTGAGTAGAAAAGCTGCCTAGGAGCTATGTTTCTCTGTGTTAATGGTGGTAGAGAGGGAGTAGAAACCTTCAATACAAAGGGTTTGCTCTAGAATAAGTGGTTGAGAATTGGTCCGTATGCTTATCGGGGAGGCCAGAATCCACCCAGCAGCCTTCTCTCAGGCAAGTCTGCTTTATGTATTTATATAGAATTCCAGTTAGTGCCATCTTTTCCATCTTTCTCACTCCACCCCTGCAAACTCCAAGTTCGGAGTCCCCTCTGGGTTTTGCTTGGCAGCTCAGTTCTTTCCACATTATTGTCCTTCTTTGCATTTACATGGAACTATTTAGGACTATAGTTAGTTAGTTAAGTCGTTCAGTCGTGTCCAACTCTTTGCGACCCCGTGGACTGTAGCCCACCAGGCTCCTCCATCCATGGGATTCTCCAAGCAAGAATACTGGAGTGGGTTGCCATTTCCTTCTCCAATTTAGGACTATAGCTCCCACCAATTTGTAGTGGTCATTAACATCTTCTACCAGATGAAATCTCTCATCTGCTGGTGGTTCCCTCCAGTATGTTGTTCTTGGTCTGGGCATTGGCAAATAATGCAGTTTAAATACTCCAATCCAGTCTGTAATGACTTCTGTTCAGTAACATAAAAGGGGAGCCCATGGTGGGGGTGGGTACTTCCATACAGAAGGATCTTTCTTAATGTAAGGAGACTGCCAATCTGTTCTTGTGGGTTTAGAGACATGTTTTGGGGGAGTCCTAGAGCAGAGAAGGGAGAAAACATGCTATTTTTATTCTTTTGTAACTCCATTTGCCATCTAGAAGATTGAGTTTTCCTGAGAGACTACTGGTAGCCCTGTCTGTTCTGGGGTTTCTCCTTAGTTTAAGCACTGTAGCTATTATTTCTTCCTTATGATTACAGCATCTTGCAATGATTGCAGCACTTCAGATATCATGGTTTCATCTCTTTGGGAATATTTCTCATTTCCTATTTTGAGATACATTGTTTTCTTCTTCTGATAGAAGGACTTCACTCATCTAGGCTTCTAGCAACACTATAAAATTAAAAGGAAAAAAACTTCAGAAGCTGCAAAACAGATGATTAACAGCAATGCCTTGGCCTTATTAAGTGAAGGATATCACGCTGTTTACCCATTCACACATGCTTATTGATTTAATGTTTTGTAAATTTAGCTCTCTTCAGTCTCAGCTGATGTGCTGGTGGATATACCAACCAGACTGATATTTATGTCGTAAGTGAGAAATAACTTGATAATTTATGAGCGGCGAAACCCAAAGTTGAACAGGTTTTCCCTCAGGAAAGGAAAAAACACATGTGCCCCATTTTAGAAAACTCTTCTTCAGCTCTCTCATTTAAAGAAAGTCCATACTTTCTGGTGAACTTGTAGGTTGGAGAATTATGCAATTTGGTCAGTCCACCTTTTCTTTTACAGAGTCTCTGAAAGAATTGAATGATAGATTTCTTTTTCCTTGTTTTTTCTCCACATCTGTGCAGAGTCTGGATCTATGCTAATGAAGACATCCTGGGAGTTCAGCAGCTGAACTGGGATGCCCAGGGCTGTCACTAACCATGACTGACCCATGGAGACGATATGCTGAGGGAATAACTACTAAAATAGGTGCTGGGCAATATCTGATATGAGCATGCCCCTTTCTTACACGCCTTGTGTTTGACAAAAGAGCTAGCTGAGGTTTTTTTCTCTTAAACTAGGGAAATGGACTTGGTTACAAAGGGGCAGAGGAAGCTTTTCTGTTGGATAGAAGGGCACACATCAGTTTGAGGAGGAGAAGTTAGGAGAGAATTGCTTGAAGGTCCTCTTGGAAAGACACCCAAACACACTTGGACACATACATACGTGCTTACACATGTATTTATGCTTGTGCACATGTACTTAATGACGAGAAAGATGGTGAATTCTTAAGGCAAAAAAGTGAGGAGCCAGCTGGTCAGTCATTGTCTCTACAACCTTGCTCGGGGCAGCTCAAGTACACCTGAGCCAGAAAACTGATCTGAGCTTGTGTCAAAAGTTGCTCATCCTCACTGCTGCATGGATCCTTCAGAGACCATGGGCTTCAATGCAAGCCATAAGCTGCTTTGGCTTTGTTTTGCCATGGGCCATCATGGAGGAGACAGTGAATTGGAAGGCAGGCAATGGATTCAGAGATTAAAACTGGAAAAGGGGTGATATGAAAATGAAGTCACCCAGTCGTGTCCAACTCTTTGCAACCCCATGGACTGTAGCCAGCCAGGCTCCTCGGCCCATGGGATTTTCCAGGCAAGAGTACTAGAGTGTGTTGTCATTTCCTTCTCCAGGGGATCTTCCTGACCCAGGTCTCCCACATTGCAGGCAGACACTTTACCATCTAAGCCACCAGGGAAGTTGGAAAAGGGAAGATATAGAGGCATGCAATAGCTGCTGGTTCATAGTAGTTCCGGAAAACAGGTAAGCACAGGTTAATTTCTTGTGGAAGCCTAGTTCAGCTCCCTAGAAATCATTTTCTGTTGTTTTTGGTTCTTAGTTTAAGCTGATGGTGCTGTCATCAGAAGAGTTCTCTAAAATATCCTGTGAGTTCTCCATGAATTCAGTCCTTTTAAGAAAGCCACAACCTCAGTCTCTTTACGATAAGCTCTCTTCTAAGTTGGAGTCCTAATGAAGCTGCTATGTGATAATCCCTTAAGATTCTAAAACACTCCATTGCATAACAAGAGTCTGTAAGGCATGCTTTAAGATCTTTAGAAAAACTTTTTCATATTTGAGTCTGTCTCTGAGGTGCCATCTTACATCATTCTGAAGCTTTATAAAAGAATCCTACAGGCCCAGCCTAGATTTGATCTTTGCCTGGAAGCCATTTCTTAATTTAAGAATGGTTTGCCATCTTATCAGATTGAGAAAAAGTACCTTTTATGTTCAAATCTAAAAAAAAAAAAACCTGGCTTCTTTATATTTCATCCAGTTCCCCTCAAAATTGAACAACTGCTGTATTAGTTTTTTGGTTTTGTTTTTTATTTCTGTGCAACAAATTATCACAAATTAGGAGCTTAAAGCAACACAGATTTATTATCTCAGCGCATATTTCAGTTGGGTCCTCCACTCAGGGTCTCACATGGCTATAACCAGGCAACTGGTTATCTGGAGAAAGATCTGCTGCTCCTTGAGTTGATGGCAGAATTCATTTCCTTGGACTGTATAACTGAGGTCTCTGTTTGTTCCTGTTGTCAGATCCTAGAGGACACTGTTATGTCCTTACCAGGTGGCCCTTCCAGAGCCTTTTCACACTTCAGATCTCTTCACAGAAAAGGACCACTGTCAAAATTTTAAAGGTTTCCCAGGAGGCTCAGTGGTAAAGAATCTGCTTTCCAATGCAGGAGTTGTGGGTTCGATCCCTGGGTCAGGAAGATCCCCTGGAGGAGGAAATGGCAAAGCACTCCAGTACTCTTGCCTGGGAAATCCCATGGACAGAGGAGCCTGGCGGGCTACAGTCCATAGGGTTGCAGAGTCAGACACAACTAAGCAACTGAGAACACACACTTGATTAGGTTAATCCCACTAGGGTAATCTTTCTTTGATTAACTCAAAGTTAGCTGATTGGGAACTTTAATTGTATCCCTGAAACTCCTTCTGCCATATAACCTAATCATGGGTGCCACATCAGGAGGTGGAGAGCATGGGGGTGGTCTTAGAATTCTTCCTGCCACAGTTCATTTTTGGTTCATCTCTCCTCTCACCTTTCCTTTAGGCCCTTATTGAAAGCATCCTTTGGTGGGGGTTGTAGGGGGAGGTTAGACTTCTGCTAATGCTCTTCTCAAGCCCCTTTAGGTTTTCACTAACACTCTTCTTGTGTCTTCTCCAGCTACCATGAACCATGAGATGCCAAGGGTGATAACATGTTTTGGAGGTTTCTTATGGCAGCAGTACCAAAACCAGATACAAATACCAAAATATGCATCACTTACTACAGTTGTGTAGTTAAGTCATGCTAAACCTTAGCTTAAAGCAACAACAATCCTTCTTTTTTTAAGCTCACAAATCTGCTAGGAGAATTCTAGACATAGGTCTATGTTTACTAAATCAATTAACACATAATATGAGATGAGATTGCTGTGTTAGCTTAAAATTCTCTGGGCTAGGAGTTCTACTTTTTAGCCATCAAAAATGAGTTGTTTGGACCAAACTCCCCACTGAGAACTAGGAAAGCTGAAATGCACATACACCACCAAGGCAGTAAAGATGTGTCAGGAAACATCTTAGGGAGAGGCAGGAAGCCCAAAGAGGTGACGCTGGCATTTGGTAGCACTATCCTTTCAAGAGGGACAGCATTCTTACAAGCAGTAAATGAGAAGTTGAGCAGAACTTAAAGCAAACACAGGTCTAGTGTGCAAAAATTGAAGCTCAGGCTTTCTACAGGGCAGGAATTTATTTATAGAGGTGAGTTGGACCCCAAAGGGATATACACTGGGAGTAAAGCCCTGCCAGATACTGACATCCAACTTTTAACCATTTCAGTTTCTGGCTGTAAAGTGATCTGGAGGCCCTAGCTCAAGATCAAGCTACAAAAGTAAAAGAAAATTCTCACTGAAGGAAGCTAACATTATCTACAACTTCAATTCCTCTCCATTTTTGTTTTTTTTTTAAATATACAGTGTCTGATACCCAGTGAAAAATATTTAGGCATTTGAGAAGACACTACTTAACTAAAGGCCAAGACAATAAAACATATGATGTGAAAGTTGGTTAGCTGCGTCCACTCTTTGGGACCCCCATGGACTATACAGTTCATGGAATTCTCCAGGCCAGAATACTGGAGTGGGTTGCCTTTCCCTTCTCCAGGCAATCTTCCCAACCCAGGGATCAAAACCAGGTCTCTCTCATTGCAGGTGGATTCTTTACCAGCTGACTTCCAGGGAAGTCCAAGAATACTGGAGTGGGTAGCCTATCCCTTCTCCAGGGTATCTGAAGACATATGATAGATACTTATTATTTTATCTGACAGAGTTATCAGGCATGAACTTCAAAATAATATGTTTAACTAAATTACTAAAAGAACTAAAATTATCAAGTGTGAAACAGATCGCCAGCCCAGGTTGGATGCATGAGACAAGTGCTCGGGGTTGGTGCACTGGGATGACCCAGAGGGATGGGATGGGGAAGGAGGTGGGAGGGGGATTCAGGATGGGGAACACATGTAAATCCATGGCTGATTCATTTCAATGTATGGCAAAAAATCACTAAAATATTGTAAAGTAATTAGCCTCCAACTAATAAAAATAATTGGGAAAAAATTAAATAAAAGAACTAAAATTACTAAAAGGAACTGAAAGAACAAAAAAGAGAATTTCAGCAGAGAAATAAAAAGAATGAAACAGTCACTTTAGCTGGTAAATCCTCATATTACTAGTAACTGGTATTAGTAACTTGACAATTAATACACTTAACCCAACTATCATATCTACAAGAGTACACCTAACTGCAACACCATTTATCTAAGTTGGACATATGCTAGTTTATTAGCTACTCTAACAAATTTCTTAAGTTTAAAATTAGAGAGTACATTCTCTCACTACAGTAGACATAAATTACATATCAATAACACCACCACCACCCTTAAAAACTAGAAAACTCCCACGTTTGAAATTTCAACAATATACTTCTAAATAACCTGGTACACAGAAATAATCAAAATGAAAATTAGAAATCACTTGATCTGACTGTTAATGAAAATCCAGTATAGTAAGGTTTGTGAGAAAAGAAAGCAGTGCTTCCAGGGAAATGTATAAATGTCAACAAGTATACTAGAAAAGCAAAGCGTCTTAAGTATCCATCTCAAGAAGTTGCAAAAATAAAAAGAAATGCAAAATAAGTAAAAGTAGGGAAACTATAAAAGCAGAATTTTAAAAGAAAATAAATATAAAAGAAAAATTAACCAAGCAAAAAAATTATTCTTTAGAAAGATTATGAAAATTGATAACACCTTTCCAAGACTAATCAATGGAAAAAGAGAGAAGGCAAAAATGATCAATACTAGAAATGAAAAAGGGATATTACCACCAGTCCTTCTGACATTAAAAAAGATAATATGAAGATATTAGGATTTAAGATGAGACATTTGCAAGTTTAGGTAAAATGAAAAAATTCCAAAAACACATTACAACTGACACAAAACAGTAGAAACTGGCCAATGGTTCTAAAATCTACATGGAAATAGAGAGCGGGGAGGGGGAATTGGATGAAAGCAATCAAAATGTACAAACGTTCAGATACAAGATCAATAAGTACTAGGGATATAATGTACAGCATGATAAATATAATTAACACTGCTGTATGCTAAATATGAAAGCTGTTAAGGGAGTAAATCCCACTTGGTCATGGTGTATGATTTTTTTAATATGTTGTTGGATTCTGTTTGCTAGAATTTTGTTAAGGATTTTTGCATCTATGTTCATCAGTGATATTGGCCTGTAGTTTTCTTTTTTTGTGGCATCTTTGTCTGGTTTTGGAATTAGGGTGATGGTGGCCTCATAGAATGAGTTTGGAAGCTTACCTTCATCTGCAATTTTCTGGAAGAGTTTGAGTAAGATAGGTGTTAGCTCTTCTCTAAATTTTTGGTAGAATTCAGCTGTGAAGCCATCTGGTCCTGGGCTTTTGTTTGCTGGAAGATTTTTGATAACAGTTTCGATTTCCTTGCTTGTGATGGGTCTGTTAAGATCTTCTATTTCTTTCTGGTTCAGTTTTGGAAAGTTGTATTTTTCTAAGAATTTGTCCATTTCATCCAAGTTGTCCATTTTATTGGCATAGAGCTGCTGGTAGTAGTCTCTTATGATCCTTTGTATTTCAGTGTTGTCTGTTGTGATCTCTCCATTTTCATTTCTAATTTTGTTAATTTGGTTCTTCTCTCTTTGTTTCTTAATGAGTCTTGCTAATGGTTTGTCAATTTTGTTTATTTTTTCAAAAAACCAGCTTTTAGCTTTGTTGATTTTTGCTATGGTCTCTTTAGTTTCTTTTGCATTTATTTCTGCCCTAATTTTTAAGATTTCTTTCCTTCTGCTAACCCTGGGGTTCTTCATTTCTTCCTTCTCTAATTGCTTTAGGTGTAGAGTTAGGTTATTTATTTGGCTTTTTTCTTGTTTCTTGAGGTAAGCCTGTAATGCTATGAACCTTCCCCTTAGCACTGCTTTTACAGTGTCCCATAGGTTTTGGGTTCTTGTGTTTTCATTTTCATTCATTTCTATACATATTTTGATTTCTTTTTTGATTTCTTCTATGATTTGTTGGTTATTCAGAAGCGTGTTATTTAGCCTCCATATGTTTGAATTTTTAACAATTTTTTTCCTGTAATTGAGATCTAATCTTACTGCACTGTGGTCAGAAAAGATGATTGGAATGATTTCAATTTTTTTGAATTTTCCAAGACTAGATTTATGGCCCAGGATGTGATCTATTCTGGAGAAGGTTCCATGTGCACTTGAGAAAAAGGTGAAGTTGATTGTTTTGGGGTGAAATGTCCTATAGATATCAATTAGGTCTAGCTGGTCCATTGTGTCATTTAAGGTTTGTGTTTCCTTGTTAATTTTCTGTTTAGTTGATCTATCCATAGTTGTGAGTGGGGTATTAAAGTCTCCCACTATTATTGTGTTACTATTAATTTCCTCTTTCATACTCGTTAGTGTTTGCCTTACATATTGCGGTGCTCCTATGTTGGGTGCATATATATTTATAATTGTTATATCTTCTTCTTGGATTGATCCTTTGATCATTATGTAGTGTCCTTCTTTGTCTCTTTTCACATCCTTTATTTTAAAGTCTATTTTATCTGATATGAGTATTGCGACTCCTGCTTTCTTTTGGTCTCTGTTTGCATGAAATATTTTTTTCCAGCCCTTCACTTTTAGTCTGTATGTGTCTCTTGTTATGAGGTGGGTCTCTTGCAGACAGCATATATAGGGGTCTTGTTTTTGTATCCATTCAGCCAATCTTTGTCTTTTGGTTGGGGCATTCAACCCATTTACATTTAGGGTAATTATTGATAGGTGTGGTCCCGTTGCCATTTACTTTGTTGTTTTGGGTTCACGTTTATACAACCTTTCTGCATTTCCTGTCTAGAGAAGATCCTTTAGTATTTGTTGAAGAGCTGGTTTGGTGGTGCTCAACATCACTCATTATTAGAGAAATGCAAATCAAAACCACAATGAGGTACCATTACACACCAGTCAGGATGGCTGCTATCCAAAAGTCTACAAGCAATAAATGCTGGAGAGGGTGTGGAGAAAAGGGAACCCTCTTACACTGTTGGTGGAAATGCAAACTAGTACAGCCGCTATGGAAAACAGTGTGGAGATTTCTTAAAAAACTGGAAATAGAACTGCCATATGACCCAGAAATCCCACTTCTGGGCATACACACCGAGGAAACCAGATCTGAAAGAGACACGTACACCCCAATGTTCTTCGCAGCACTGTTTATAATAGCCAGGACATGGAAGCAACCTAGATGCCCATCAGCAGATGAATGGATAAGGAAGCTGTGGTACATATACACCATGGAATATTACTCAGCCATTAAAAAGAATTCATTTGAATCAGTCCTAATGAGATGGATGAAACTGGAGCCCCTTATACAGAGTGAAGTAAGCCAGAAAGATAAAGAACATTACGGCATACTAACACATATATATGGAATTTAGAAAGATGGTAACGATAACCCTATATGCAAAACAGAAAAAGAGACACAGAAATACAGAACAGACTTTTGAACTCTGTGGGAGAATGTGAGGGTGGGATATTTCAAAAGAACAGCATGTATATTATCTATGGTGAAACAGATCACCAGCCCAGGTGGGATGCATGAGACAAGTGCTCGGGCCTGGTGCACTGGGAAGACCCAGAGGAATCGGGTGGAGAGGGAGGTGGGAGGGGGGATCGGGATGGGGAATACGTGTAAATCTATGGCTGACTCATATCAATGTATGACAAAACCCACTGAAATGTTGTGAAGTAATTAGCCTCCAACTAATAAAAAAAATAAAAAATAAAAATAAAATAAAATAAAATATCAAAAAAAAAAAAGGGAGTAAATCCTAAAAGTCCTCATCATAAAGAAAAAATGTCTTTTTCTTTTATAGTGTATCTAAATGAGATGATGAATGTTCACTGAACTTACTGTGGTAATCACTTCATGATGTATACTAGTCAAATCATTAGGCTGTATACCTTAAACGTATACAGCTCTGTATGTCAATTATATCTCACAGTGAAAGGAAAAAAAAGTAGAAATTGACCAACTGGTTCTAAAAACTATATGGAAACAGAGCTAATAATAGCTGAAACACCTTTGAAGAAAAAGAACAGAGCTGGGAGGAGCCACACTGCTGAATATCAAGACTTGTTCTAAAGCTGTTTCTATTGAGATGGTGGCCCTGGCATAAGGATAGACAATAGAGAATTGGAAGAGAACAGAATCCAGCAAAAGACCTATCCATATATGACACTTGATTATGTAAAAGGGGGCACAGTGCAGAAGGGAGAAGATGGTCTTGCAGCAAATGGACATTCATATGAAAGAGAAAACTGAAAATAAAATTTGACTGCTCCCATGATCATGACAGGAAAAAACTCTAGGAAAAAAAAAATCAGGAGTGTATCTTCATGAAGTAAGATTGGCAAAAATTTCCAAAATGGAATACAAAAAGCACTAGCTATAGAGGAAAAGATAAATAAATCAGAACAAATTAAATTTAGGAACTCTGGTTCCTAAAGTAAAAGACACCAATAAGACAGTGAAAGATCTTCCACTTTGTTGGATAGGATGTTTGAAAATCATATAACAGACAAGGGTTTGTATCCAGAATGTGTAAAAATAATTTCTATAAACTTATAAGAAAAACATAGATACTCCTATAGAAAGATATTTAGATGGCAAAAAGCATGTGAATATGTGTTCAATATTATTACTAAACAGGGAAATACACAAACAAAAATTCCAAAGATACACGTCCACCAGAATGGCTAAAATTATAAAGACAGTATCAAGTGTTGCTGAGACTATGGAACAACTTGACCTCACATGTCCTCTAGTGGAAGTAAAATTGATGCAACCATTCTGGGAAAATGTACATTACATGTATATCTTATGACCCAACTAGTCCTCCCCTAGGCTTACACTGAAGAAAAATGCTTATATATGTGAACCAAAAGACACATATGAAAATATTGATAGCACCACTATGTGTAATAACTAAAAATGAATAAAAAACATAAAAACCAAAGTTCTATGAACCACCAAATGATAAATGCTGTGTGCTTCAATCATGCAAGAATAAACAATAAAGTCCGTATGATAATAAAGAACATGGAGCAATGACAATGAAGGTGCTACTGCCACACATCATGGATGAACTTCTCAAACATAATATCGAGAAAAATGTCATCCACTCCCCAAATATATATACACATATAGTGTGTGCGTGTGCGTGTGTGTGCGTGTGTATGTATTTCACATGCATAAACTGGTACCTAGCCATAGACTAAGGGAACACTATGCTAATCTCTGGAGATTTCTCTTTACCACTTCCTCCCCTATGATACTCTGCTCCACAAATCCTGTGCCGTTTCAGCCTGCAAAAACCCCACCATGAAATCTTCAGGCTTTGTTAGGGTCCTCCTTGCAAACAGCCTCTAAGAGGGAGTTCAACAAATTGAAGGGCTCATCTCATTTGTTGGGCTTCCCTTGTGGCTCAGTTGGTAAAGACACCGCCTGCAATGAGGGAGACCTGGGTTCAATCCCTGGGTTGGGAAGATCCACTGGAGAAGGGAAAGGCTACCTACTCCAGTATTCTGGCCTGGAGAATTCTATACAGTCCATGGGGTCGCAAAGAATCGGACACCACTGAGTGACTTTCACTTTCACTTTCTCATTTGTTTGTCTCCTTCCAGGGATCACAGTCTTGCAATGGCCTGTTATCCAAAGTCAAAAAACCAGTTTCATATATGTTCCTCAGTTTTCCAGTTACTTACAGCAGGACCATAGTAATAAAAAACTACAAGTGTTTGGATTCCATTCTTGGAAGCTCTGATTCAAGGTGAGACGCTGATATCTGCATTTTGAAAAAGTACATAAAAATCATTCTGCAATCCCCAGTTGTCTATGATAAGAAAAAGGTCACTGTCATTAACTGACAGGCCTATGGTTCCCTATTTGAAATACTGATCATCACATTTACACACACACTAGTGTGTATTTTCAATTTGCATATATTATCATTTCAATTAGTATGTATTTATATATATGTTATTTTAACTAGGCTTCCCTGGTGTCTTAGTGGTAAAGAATCTGCCTGCCAACGCAGGAGACATGCATTTGATCTCTGATCTGGGAAGATCCCTTGGAGAAGGAAATAGCAGTCCACTCTAGTATTCTTGTCTGGAGAACCCCATGGACAAAAGGAGCCTGGCAGGCTACAGGCCTTGGGGTTGCAAAGAGTCAGACAAGACTTAGCAAATGAACAACATATTTTAACTATACTGGGCATTGTGACCCTATGAATTTGAATTCTGAAGTGAAAATATATCCACCATTTTTAAAGCATAGAATAAAGTTTGCTTGGCATGGATGCTTCATTTTTAAAAATCACATTGGATGTGCCTTTACAAGTGATATCTCTGTTCAAGGATTTTTAACTGCATGGATCTTTTAAAAAAAATTACTGAGCTCATTTACAACTGGATTCTGTAATATGTAGCAGTTTTTGGACTATGCAAACACATACCATAACTTGCATACATATATATATATTTTAAATATTACAATAGCATTAATAGCTAATATTTATTGAGCACTTATGTGCCAGGCACTGAACTAAAGTCTTCATATTGATCATAACCTATGAATCTCAAAACCACCATAAAATGTAGGTCTTGTCATTATCTTCTTTTATGAAGTTGGTATCTTGCCCGATGTTAGGCAATGAAGAGGTTGAGAACCACACAATTCAGTTCAAATGCTTATGATATCAAACTGTACTTATAAAAACTATGCTACAAAATACATGTAGAATCAGAAAAATTCCCCCAAATATTTTGGAATAAAGTGAAACAGTGAAAGAATGTTGACCAAACTTTTTTCTTTCTCAGATTAATAAGATTTTAAAGCTTACCTCTTATGGAAAGAAGTAGAGTAAAAAATTGGCAAATGGGAATTTTTCTAATGATAACCCTTTTCCCTCAAGCAACCAGTGACCTTTCAAGTCAATATTTACTAATATTGATTGAAATCTAAACATACAGTAAGTTTAACTGAAAAAGGAAGTTTTGCCATATCAAAGAACTTTGACACAGATAAAGAAGAAAATGATTAATCCTGGGGGAAATCAGAACTTTGATCCCATGTTTACCTGCACATGACACTTCATCAGAGAAGAGTCATTAAAAGGAATCAGTGATTTCAGGAATTCCTTGAATCAATGCATAGCTCTCCCCATGTTTATAAAAAGCCCATTTGTCTCTCTGTGCAAACTGACTGGGTTCTGTGTAGCTGCCTCTGAACAGCTGGGTTCTGTTCAATCAAGCCACAAAGGCTGAACTCAAAATTGTTCAGTCATCAGGTAAGGTACTGTCTCATCTCCAAAACAAATTCTCTTTTATTAACTTTCACTAAAAACACTAAGGCAGTCTGCATATGTGCATCAGAGACTGCCATTAAAGGACAGGGCAGGGAATAATTTTCCATTACTTCTGTTTCTGTTCTTTGTGTTTTTGTTTTTTTTTTAAATACACCACCTCCCTTTCCTTTGTCCTTCCACACCCAGAAACATGTATTTGCCTGGGGTTAATGAAACTTGGGTTAATGAACACCATATGACTAGAAATGATATCCATGTTTTCATAGTGAACATTTAGGATTGTTCATCTTCTTCACCTCTTACAGCAATTGCCAAGTGAGAGTTAGACTATCCTGGAGATCTAATGAACAACTGTTTCACTTACTCATGATATAATTTGGGCTGCTGCAAAAACTGCTTTCTCAAAAAAGATTAAAAAATAGATAAACAAGTCTTCTTCTATCACTTCATATCTATAACTATCACTTCATAAACAATTTCAATCAAAGTCCTAACATCTGGTGTCTTAGAGGAAAGCCTTGGAAACATGGTAGGAGAACACACGCTTTGGCTCAGACTCCTTGGACTTGGGTCCTAACACAACCACCTACTGGCTGTGTAATCTTGAGCAAGTCACTTACCCATCCTGCACCTTACCCCCTGATTGGTAAGTTGGGAATAGTATCTGTCTCATAGGGCTGTTGTGAAACTGAGCAGGCATTTTGAGGGGACAAACATTCAGTCATTTGACTGTTCTCATGGCCGTTGTGGTGATGAATTCTCTCAAACACATGTCAATTAATCTGAAATAGGAAAGTCACTACCTGATAAACTTCCAGATGTTCAAGCTGGATTTAGAAAAGGCAGGGGAACCAGAGATCAAATTGCCAACATTCATTGGATCATAGAAAAGGCAAGAGAATTACAGAAAAATATCTACTTCTGCTTCATCGACTACACTAAAGCCTTTGACTGTGTGCATCACAATGAACTGTGGAAAATTATTCAAGAGATGGGAATACCAGATCACCTGACCTGCCTCCTGAAAAATCTGTATGCAGGTCAAGAAGCAACAGTTAGAACCAGATATGGAACAATAGACCGGTTCCAAATTGGGAAAGGAGTACGTCAAGGCTGTATATTGTCACCGTGTTTATTTAACTTATATGCAGAGTACATCATGAGAAACACTGGGCTCATGAAGCACAAGCTGGAATCAAGATTGCCGGGAGAAATATGAATAACCTCAGATACGCAGATGACAGAAAGTGAAGAAGAACTGAAGAGCCTCTTGATGAGGGTGAAAGAGGAGAGTGAAAAGCTGGCTTAAAACTCAACATTCAAAAAAACAAAGATCATGGCATCTGAATCCATCACTTCATGGCAAATAGAAGGGGAAACAATGGAAACAGTGACAGACTTTATTTTTTTGGTCTCCAAACCACTGCAGATGGTGACTGCAGCCATGAAATTAAAAGACACTTGCTCCTTGGAATAAAAGCTATTACGAATCTAGACAGCATATTAGAAAGCAGAAACATTACTTTGCCAACAAAGTCTATCTACTCAAAGCTATGGTTTTTCCAGCAGTCACGTATGTGGCAACAGGGCTGGAAAAGGTCAGTTTTCACTCCAATCCCAAAGAAAGGCAATGCCAAAGAATGTTCAAACTACCACACAATTGCTCTCATCTCACACGCTAGTAAAGTAATGCTCAAAATTCTCCAAGCCAGGCTTCAACAGTATGTGAACCGTGAACTTCCAGATGTTCAAGTTGGATTTCAAAAAGGCAAAGGAACCAGAGATCAAATCGCCAACATCGTTGGATTATGAAAAAAGCAAGGGAGTTTCAGAAAAACATCTATTTCTGATTTATTGACTGCCAAAGGCTTTGACTGTGTGGATCACAACAAACTCTGGAAAATTCTAAAAGAGACGGGAGTTCCAGACCACCTGACCTGCCTCTTGAGAAATCTGTATGCAGGTCAGGAAGCAACAGTTAGAGCTGGACATGGAACAACAGACTGGTTCCAAATAGGAAAAGGAGTACATCAAGCCTGTTTATTGTCACCCTGCTTATTTAACTTATATGCAGTGTACATCATGAGAAACACTAGTCTGGATGAAGCGCAAGCTGGAATCAAGATTGCTGGGAGAAATATCAATAGCCTCAGATATGCAGATGACACCACCCTTATGGCAGAAAGTGAAGAAGAACTAAACAGCCTCTTGATGAAAGTGAAAAGGAGAGTGAAAAGGTTGGCTTAAAGCTCAACATTCAGAAAACTAAGATCATGGCATTTGGTCCCATCACTTCATGGCAAATAGATGGGGAAACAGTGGAAACAGTGACAGACTATTTTTCTGGGCTCCAAAATCACTGCAGATGGTGACTGTAGCCATGAAATTAAAAGACGCTTATTCCTTGGAAGGAAAGTTATGACCAACCTAGGCATTATATTAAAAAGCAGAGACATTACTTTGCCAACAAAGGTCTGTCTAGTCAAGGCTATGGTTTTTCCAATAGTCATGTATGTGAGATGTGAGAGTTGGACTAGGAAGAAAGCTGAGCATCCAAGAATTGATGCTTTTGAACTGTGGTGTTGGAGAAGACTCTTGAGAGTCCCTGGACAGCAAGAAGATCCAACCAGTCAATCCTAAACTAAATCAGTCTGAATATTCATTGGAAGGACTGATGTTGAAGCTGAAACTCCAATACTTTGATCACCTGATGCAAAGAAACGACTCATTTGAAAAGACCCTGATGCTGGAAAAGATTGAAGGCAGGAGGAGAAGGGGATGACAGAGGATGAGATGGTTGGATGGCATCACCGACTCAATGGACATGAGTCTGAGTAAACTCTGGGAGTTGGTGATGGACAGGGAGGCCTGGCATGCTGTAGTCCATGAGGTCACAAAGAGTCAGACACAACTGAGAGAATGAACTAACTGAACTGATAGGGTTAAGAATTCCCTAGATCAACCATATTTGCAGCATATCCCAGCTAATTCCATCCAGGCTTAAGTCTCTTTACAATTATCTCCCACATACAGAATCTTCCATGACTAGCCTTGCCCAAACAGACCTCATGCATATTCTTCCAAATTTGAAAATTAATGTAGTTGTTGCCTGGCTCACTCTTATGGTTTATCACATACTCTTTTGCTTTTTCAATTATACTTCTCTGATTTCTCCCTTACACTTGGCATCAGTGTCTTCTCATCATATCTCCTTTTATCTCTTCAATCAAGGCAATCCCCCAAAAGGGCTGATAGCACACCCAACAGCTGGGATAATAATCCTTCATTCCTGATGGGGGGCTAGGTGGTACACCAGGATATCTGCTATAGTATTCAGGACAGGGTTAGTATAATAACCATAGAAGGTAGGGCCAGACCTTCCTGCACTTGGGCAGAGATTTTCTATCTGTCCCTTTGTGATAGCGTTGGGTACAGACATTCCTAGGGAGATGGATTGGGTTACCTCTGAGGATTGACTCTGTTTATTATCAGCCTATAATCAATAACCATTGAGCGTCTTCCTTAGGCAAATAATCATTGCCCTAGTGAATCAAAACATCAATGCTAACAAAACATAAGTATGTTTTGAGCACTCGTGTTCAATTACAGATCCAAGGAATTTCACCGATGATTTCATTCCCCAAACTATAACCAAGAGAAGTTGAAGAAGAGCTCAGAGCTGGCTCTAAATCTTTAAAACAACAACAACAAAAACAAACTGTATGGAACTCTTTGAGAAACAGAAGGTGGTTGGGTCTAGGGTAGGATAGATGATGAGGCATGCTTTAAAGAACCAAATGGTGATAGGCTGGCAGGAAATTTTCTAGTTATGATCTTTTCCCAACATTCCCTAAGCAGAGATTACTGCCTTCTCTAGCACAATCACAGGGCTTTTAAGAAGCTCTGGAAGCTGCAGAGATAAAGAATAGACAGTTTAAGTACAGATGAACTGTCAAGCACCTGAGCTGACCTGTTCTTTCTCAAAGAACCCCCACAACTTTAGCAATGGCATCCTAGGATAAAAGCAGTTCCCAAGAAGAAGGGCTGAACTCCTGGGTGGAAAGGATGAGGTGGGGGTGGCTTATCCTTCTGTTTCAGCTTGAGGGTCTCTCCACCTGGGTCATTTTCCCGAAATCACCTGGTCTGGAACTCCCTATTTTCTAACTCACTTGAAGAAATGCTAGCCAGTGTCTAATAAGTTTTTTGTTCTTCTCTCCAGGTAGACATCACTAGCTGAATATATTAGCCAGGGATCTAGCAGGAGATAGTGGCATATTCAGCCTGATAATTTGAGAAAACTTTAATATTAAGACTATTTACAGTTGTGTGGGCAGCATATGGTAGTACTTAAGTACTAGTAACAGACCTGGAAGGAGGTAAGAGATATTAGAATCAAAAGAAGACAGTCCAGATTCCAATCTTCAGTCAAGGACACAGACAACACTATAGGGAGGGAAGTGAGAGAATAAATACCCTTGACCTCACGCTCTCCCTCCCACCATTCTCCTGATGATTCTTTCCAGAAGCCAGAGGGCAAGGGAACCTCTCCAAGTTGTTTGAGGTCAGTCTTAAAGGATACTGAGCAGGGTGGGAAAAGATGGTGAGTGGATCTGGAGGGGTAAACAGAAGACCTCCAGAACACAAAGCCAGCTGAAGATCCCAAGGAACAAACAATGAGATCTCTTACAAGGACAAACACTATAAAATGAAAGCAAACACTGAACAATTTACACGCAAAAAACAGGATTAATGTAAGAAACATTTTAAATGGATAAAAATTCAGTGATATAAGGAATATTAGAAACATGAAGCAGAGAAAAGTAATTATGAAAAACAGGCAACTGAACATATTGTGATGGGGAATAATACAATAAATGGTTTAACAGCAGAATGATTATAGTCAAAGAACAAATTAGTGAGCTGGAGGACCTTCCCATAGTTTTGGGTATCCAATCCTTCCTTGGATCCCATGAGTCAAAGTAAGTTGCCTCTCTGCATAAGCTAGTTCTATCCCTGGCTTCCACACCAGTATACTTTAACACTTATTGTGTTATTTAAACACTTATTTAATACTTACTGTGATTAACAGATGAATGTAGATTATGAAAAAGAAAATAGTACTGAGATGACGTTTCT
Organism: Cervus elaphus; assembly: GCF_910594005.1. NCBI lineage: Eukaryota > Metazoa > Chordata > Mammalia > Artiodactyla > Cervidae > Cervus > Cervus elaphus. The sequence continues at coordinate 53,820,649 of NC_057832.1, forward strand.
GAAGCCCTTCCTCTGTATCAGACATCACCTTAAGTGCTTTCAGTGTCTTAACTCTGCCCTCAACAATCTTAGATGGTAGGCGGTACGCTTATTTCCATTTTACAGATGAAAAATACTGAGACACGGAAAGGCAAAGAAACTTATCCAAGGTTACACAGCTAGTAATCAGTAATGTCAATATTCTTAATCATTGTGATGTGGTGCCTTATATAGTGTAAAACACTGTATGTACGTGGTGCATTATTAACATTTGGAAGAAAATAACATAAGAATTAGTGTCCATGTTATTGTTATTAAATAATTACTCTGAGATACAGTGTCTTTTTTTTTGGTCAGTATCTCATATAGGAACTTTCAAGAAGTATTCATGACATTTGGTACTTCTAACCTATTGTTTCAGTTCTCTGATTTTAAATACCTGAATCCAAATGAATTTTTATTGTGTCCCCAGTTTTTATGAATGACTGATATCAGTATTTCAGCTTCGACAGCTACAGAGCAACATACAGTGTCTACCTCTTGGTTATGCTCCCAAAGAAAGAAACGGTCATATTCTGATGTTTTATTATCAGGAAAGCTAGTGAATGATCTACATAGAGTTCACACCAGAGCTGCAGAGTTTGATAGAATATGATCGAATCATCTAAAATGCATGCAGGGTCTTACTACTGCAGCTCTAAGTCAAAAGGTCAACCATTGTGCTGCATGGTTCTCCTGGCAAGAGTACTTCTAAATTTATGTTAAACTTATAAAGTACTTTCTCAAGATTAGCAAATCAGATTCTGGTGAATACCAAAGTTTATCGAGTTTATTCCCAGAAGAGTTTGGAAAGTTGCACATTAAGTTTTCTACTCCTTCCTCTTAGCCTTCCCTGCCAAAGGATGTGTCAACTTTTTGTTAAAGGCAGCACCCAAGGGAGAGAGGCTTTTGCCTCCAGGTTATTCCTTCCCTGGTGTCTGATTTCCTACAGAGTGCTAATTATTGATGAAAACCTGTTAGATGGAGTTTGTGCACTGGGCATCCTTGTACCAGAAATAGGAAATGAAATTACCACTTCATTTCATGTAAATATGAAGTTGCCACCAAGAAGGCAACAATTAGTGCCAACATTAGATGTGAACTGGTGACCCCTGGGGAGCATGCTGGCTTTCTGTCTATAAAGGGCTAAGATGGGTGAGGAAACTGAGCTGGCCAGAAAGGATTTGTTTCTCTTGCAGTATAATATCTGACACTGCATGGTTGGAGTTTCACTCCTTAGTTTAAGATTTTGCTAGGTTATTGAATTACAATTAATCTAAGGAAAGGAGACATTTAAAATCTTTTCAATTCTCTATTATCTTATTGGGAATGAGTTGCAGATCCTATGTGGTATGTTTTAGAAATGGAAATAAAGAATAAAAATGCACCTCTAGAAGGAGCGATGAGGGACAGGAGCTTAGAACAAATACAATGTTGTCCAAGTCCTGCCTTGCAGTGTCATGTCTGACTAGTTTGGGTCTCACTGAGTCACTCATTCATTGAACCAAAGGGGAATCAGAGTGGCCTGACCATCCCACAGGAGTAATTGGGAGGAGTTCTTTCCATAAAAAGGGAATCACGTAGGCCTTGAATCAAGTGAAAAGGAAAGGGGAACCCCCAGTGACATTGTTATATTTGGTAACAATAAAGCCAATACATTTGAGCAGACATGATGAAGCAACTGCTCTGGGCAAAGTTCTACTTGAAGGAGGTAAAGGGAGAAGAATGGAATGAAAAGAACTGGTTGCCCTCCCCCTTGGAAATCCAGCAAGAAAAATGATATAGATACACAAAGCAACGAACAGCAATTCAAAGCAACATGTCTGATACTTCAAACTGGTAAAAACAAAGGCAGAGTATGTAAGTGAAAGTTGGATTTGAGCAAGATTGATCAGAGAACACTTCGTGCAGAAAAGATCTGAGCCTTACCGGAAGGTCATGTCAGTCAAAGGCATCAGGGAAGAGGCCATTTTCAAGTGCTTTTGGTCTTTAGTAACTGCCTAACATGTACAAATGAGTATAGACATTGATTATATGGGCCTCTGGGTTTCAATTACATTATCAGAATAGAAGCAGTTTTCAGTGAAAGAAGCCATCCCCCATTGCACTATAACTATCATTGTAACTATGAATTGCAGCTCGGGAAAGTTTTCCTAAGTCTACCTACCTCTGTAATCTCATAAAACCTCATATGTACCCCTCCATTATACTTGCAATATTATAATTTTTTTATGGCTGTTTGAGAATTCCAAGTGCTGGGACCGTGTCTTTTGCATCCTAGCACCCCCAATACCTGATACAGGGTATTGTACATACTTGGCACTAATACTACAGCGCAACACAGTATTGGTTGGCACTAATACTCATTCAATTAAAAATCAATACCAACTGAGCACTTACCTTATGTCAGTGGCATAGAGAAATGAACAAGATCAATGGGATTCTTGCTCTGACAGTCCATATATGCGAAACTTGCCAGTGAGAGGGTAAGTGGATGACAGAGCAAATGTTTCCATATTCAGGTGCTGTAGATGCTGACCTGTAAGGCCTTTTCTCCTTCTTGAAAAAGGTAAAACTCTTCGGTTGAAAACTTGTCTTTGTCTCACTGATAAGTGTTTCCACAGAGGTCCAAGGCTACCCCCTGGAACAGAAAGGTTTGTGGTTGGAAGGACGGTCAGAAGGAGCCTGTCAGGGGGAGACGGCCTGGCAAGGTGACAGGGTCCAGGATAATCAGGCCCCCAGGGTCTGAGCACCAAGAGGGCTGCTTTGTCAGTCCTAAGTGGGGTTTGTCTATACAATATTTTGCCTAAGCTCTCTCTCCTTTTCCAGTTCCAGATTCTGTCAGCTCATCAATCTATTTACAAGATGTCCAATACTCATTTATGTGCTGTTCCTCTCAAGAAGCCCATGATGTGAATTTCTAGCTAAGTCTAATGTTTCCGTTTTTACTCTCTGAAGACTATCCTGATAAAAATTTTTCCCCAGCAGCTTGGAAAATATAGTTTGCCATAAAAATAATCATTACTAGCTATTCATCATCTAATCCTGAGCAGCCCTGAAATTTTTCTAAAAAGTTTGAATAGGAAAGTAAGTGAAAGTCACTCAGTCCTGTCCAACTCTTTGTGACCCCATGGACTGTATAGTTCATGGAATTCTCCAGGCCAGAAGACTGGTGTGGGTAGCCTTTCCCTTCTCCAGGGGATCTTTCCAACCCAGGGATCAAACCCAGGTCTCCCACCTTGCAGGCATATTATTTACCAGCTGAGCCACCAGGGAAGCCCAAGAATACTAGAGTAGATAGCTTATCCCTTCTCCAGTTGATCTTCCCCACCCAGGAATCGAACCAGGGTCTCCTGCATTGCAGGCAGAAACTTTACCAGCTGAGCTATGAGGGAAACCCCAAGGAAAGTAAAGCGTGTCTTAAATTTAGAAGATAAAATAATGAAGGTAGACAAGTGACTTATAAAATAATGGATTTTGTATTTATCACAATTCAGTGGTGACAAACACTCCAGTCTTTAACAATGCAGAGTTTTAAAACAAAAATCACTAAATTCTATATAGCATTTTATAAATTATCTCCTGCTTCTAAAATCCAACCCACAAAGGATATTGGAATGGTATTTACTATGTGACTAATGATGAAACTTTCCCTGGAGATGAAAATAGCAACCCACTCCAGTATTCTTACCTGGGAAATCCCATGGATAGAGGAGCCTGGTTGTCCACAGTCCATGGGTTGCAAAGAATCAGACACAACTTAGCGACTGTACAGCAACAATGATGAAACTTTAGGCAACCTTTTTTTCTTCTTCCCAACTTTATGAAAAGTTTCAAGTAAAGCTGAAAAAAAGAGTAGAGTATATACTTAGATGCCCCCACTTAGACTGAACCATTGTTTTGCTAACTTTGGTTTATTTATGCTTGTACAAAGATATGTCTCTCTTGCTGAACTATTCAAAAATAAGTTGCAAACATCATAAATTAGATACTTAAATATTTCAGAATTTTTCAATTTAAAATAATGATATTCTTTTTTTATAGCTATAATATCATTTTTACCTTAAGAAAGTTAGAAATCATTCCCTAATATTGTCTAATATAAGACCAAGTCTATATTGCCTCAATTGTCCCCTAAAAAGCAACTTTTTTGTTTTTGTTTTTTACTAAGATGTAGTCCACATACCTGGTAGCTGAGACGGTAAAGAATCTGCCTGCAGTGCAGGAGACCTGGGTTGGGAAGATCCCCTGAAGAAGGGAATGACAACCCACTCCAGTATTCTTGCCTGGAGAATTCCACGGACAGAGGAGCCTGGTGGGATACAGTCCATGGAGTCACAAAGGGTTGAACACGACTGAGCTACTAATACTTTTTCACATATCATAAAATTAATATTTTCCAAGTATATGTTTTAGTGATATTTGTATATACCATTATGACTAATTCTAGAATATTTTCATCCCTTCAAGGAAATCCCTTACCCTCTAGCAGTTACTCTTCATGCCCTCCTCCCTCCAGCCCTGCCAACTATTAATCTGCTTTCTGTCTCTATGGATTAGCCTATTCTGGACATTTCATGTGGGTGGAATCATACAATATATGGCCTTTATGTCTGCTTCTTTCACTTAGCACAATGATTTTAGGGTTCATCCATGCTGGAGACTGTATCAGTATTCCATTTCTTTTCATAACTGAATAATTCATTGTTGCAAAATAAAACTCCATCATGTGGATATACATCTTATTTACTCATTCGTCAGTTGACTGGACATTTGGGTTGGTTTTACTTTTTGATTTTTATGAATAATGTTGCTTTGAATATTAATGTACAAATTTTTGTGTGGACATATGTTTGCAACTCCCTTGAGTCAATATCTAGGAATGTAATTGCTGGGTCATATGGTAACTCTGATATTTTGAGGCACTTCCAAACTGTTTCCAAGGCAGCTGAACTATTTCACATACCCACTGACAATACATGAGGGTTCCAGTTTCTTCATATCTTCATCAACATTTAACGATTGTTCATCTTTTTGATCACAGCCAACCTAACGTGTGTAAAGTGGTACCATTGTGGTTTTGATGTTGTTATGTATGTTGTTTAGTCACTGAGTCATGTCTGACTCTTTTGTGACCCCATGGACTATAGCCTGCCAGGCTCCTATGTCCATGAGATTTCCCAAGCAAGAATGCTGGAATGGGTTGCCATTTCCTTCTCTAGGGGATTTCACCTGCATCTCCTGCATTGGTAGGTGGATTCTTTACCACTAACACACCACGGAAGGACTGGTTTTGATATTGTTGTTGTTCAGTTGCTAAGTCACGGCCAAATCTTTGCATTTTGATGTACATTTACCTAGTAACAATGATGCTGAAAATCTTTACATGTACTTATTGACCATTTAAATAGATGCTTGGAATACTGTCTATTTAAATTCTTTGTTCATTTTAAAATTGGGTTGTCTTTTGTTGTTGAGTTGTAAAAGTTCTTCATATTCTGGATATCAAACTTTTTTCAGATATGTGACCTGCAAATATTTTCTCCCATTTTGTGAGTTGTATTTTCACTTTCTTGATGCTGTCCTTTCAAGCACAAAAGTTTTCATCCTTGATGATGTTCAATCAAGCTATGTCTCCTTTTGTTAATTGTTTTTTTGGTGGTGTTTCTAAGAAACAGTTGCCTAATCCAAGGTCACAAAGACTTACTTCTAAGTTTTCTTCTAAGAGTTTCATAGTTTTGTTTCTACGTTTAGGTCTATGATTAATTTTCAATTAAAATTTGAATGTGGTGTGAAGTAGGGTATGACTTCATTATTTTCACATGGTTATCCAGCTGTCCTAGCATTACTACTTGAAAAGACCATTCTTCCCACTGAATTCTTTCACTCCTGTCAAGAATTAGGAGATGATAAATATATATCTTTTTTAAGACTCTCAGTTCTGTCCCATTGTTCTATGTGTTTAAACATATGCTAATTTTATGCCAGTCTTGATTATTGCGCTTTCTAGTAAGTTTTGAAATTGTTAACTGTGTATCCTCCAACTTCACTCTTCTTGTTCAAGATTGTTTTGGGTATTCTGGCTTCCCTGTATTTCCACATGAATTTTAATATCAGCTTGTCAATTTCTACAAAAAGACAGCTATGGCTTTGATAAAGATTGTGTTTCATATTTTTAAAACTTGCAAAGAATGACTATAAGTGATAGCCAATATGCTTTTCTAAGCAAAGAGATTTTTTAAAGGACAATCACTTTTAACTATTTTCATTGTTTCAAAGGACTAAATGTGGGTATTTATTCTCATTTTTAAATAACTTCATTCATTTTAAAGAAAAAAATTACATTAAATACATGCAAAACTGAATTTCAAAGGGTGTTCATGAATAAAGATGTGTGCTGCCAAGTAATCTACAGCACTCTTACCAAGAAATAGTGCTCTTTAATCAACAACTTTTTTTAAAGATAATTTTGCAAAGGATTTTCTTCTTTTGAAGAAATCTGATTGCTAATTATTAAAGAGAGTACTACATATCTCCAACAATTAAGTGAGGAACAGATTGAAAGATAAATTTTCAGTGAATGAAAATTCAAAAAGCAACAACCACATTTCAATCTGTTGGTGTAGTCTCTTAAAATGCTACTTTATAGAAGGCTGATTGCCCATGGGCTCAGTTAGAAATACTGTCAAAGAAAAAAAATTTAAATGTTTCTCCTCATAGATTTGGTGCCAAACCCTTAAAATTGATTTTTTTCACTGCTCTTTATCTTCCTCAGTATATCCTCATCACTCACCCCACCTTCTCTTCACTGAGTGCTTCTTTTTGAGGGGAATTTCAGGTACAGACTTCTTAAAAGCATGTTAAAGTTAAAATACATTATTACTTAATTTATTTTCTTGCATCTAGGTAACTGCTGATCCATTCTATATCAAGTTCTTAGGTTACAGCCTGAAAAAGTATCAAAACATAGGTGGGGAGTATATGGATCAATTCAGGTGGGTGCACATGTAAGTATCAAAATAGGATGCTATCCACCCTCCCCTGATTCTACAACAGGCAGACTTATGTGTAAAACTTCCTAATAATAAAAATGTTTTGGTACTCCTAAGATAAAACATCTTCAATAGGAATTAAACTGGATTAGATAAGTAAAAAGTAGAAAAAATAATACACAAATATTTATGTCATAATTGTGAATTCTGCCAGCTGCAAAAACCTCTTATAAAGTATCTACTTTGTGGATGCAAATTTTAATGTCAAAATGATAATTTTTAATCACTTGGTTTGCTTCTGAGTCACGTACCTTCTCCGCTGTCAGAAAGTCTATGTTCAGAGAAGGAAATTCACCTCAATACAGTTAAATAGGAAATGTAGATAGTGAGGTAAATCTAGTAAAAAAATACTTAAGTAGCATATTCCAAAACAAATATAAGTGGTATTTTTCTTATCTACTATGTTTAAGTCTCTAATCCACTAGCCTCCATGTCTTATATTAAATTACCAGAAGTTGAACATTTGTAGACTTAATTTGTTTGGGCTTCAAAAGGTAACATATTAAAGCTAATACTCACTCACACACAGATATATTCAACTCTACCAGTTTTACTAAAAGGTTTATTAATCTGCCAGTTAGGTGCAATTTCTGAGAATGTCTTTGTTTAGTCTGGTTTGAAACAACTCTAGCCTGGGCTTTCCTTGCTTCAAAATCCTTATAGAAAATTATTATAATAAAGTATAATTTTCATTATACTGTTTCCATATTTTTAACTCGTAATTTGTTAGTATTGAAGAATCTACTCTATGAAAGTAGCTTTGAAATTACTTTTTTTTTTACTCTGACCCACATAAAAAATACATTTTACATTGCAAATCAGTACACACACAGGAATATGTGTATGTGTGTGTGTGTGAGAAACAATAGAAGTTTTATAAAACAATACTTGTTCTTACTACATGCAATGCATTCTGAGATTTTCTATTCTATTTCCTGAATTTTATAAAAAGGCTGAGTAATCCACCCAACTGATTTCACAATTCAGTAATGGACCCCAACTGGCAGTTTGACAAACACTGTTTAGAGAAAGACCGTCTTATCACATCAGAGTCATCCAAGAATCGAACCTCAGTTTGTTACCTGATAATCCCAGCTTTGACTCAGCTGCTACCCACTTTAAGCAACAGAGATGGCTTATATTCTTTCCTGTTTTCTTTCTTCTGTAGTAGTCTCAGATCCCACATACTGCAGGGAAATACAAACACGCTAAGAGATAAGACTGAGCAATCATGTAGCGTCAGTTGTAGGCTTTGAAACACACTCTCATCTTAAACATAAAAATCTATAAAATTGGGACTATGTAATCAGCAATCAAGAGAAGGACAAATATTAAAGGGGAAATAGTGCACAAAAGCAAAACACATATAACATTCTACAATGTCTGCCTCCTTCTATACTCATTTTTTATCCTTTGTCCTTCCTAAATTTTTTTGCTCAGTGGGTAGAATATGGTTGCCTTCTTTGCCCTAATGTCTGTTTTCTTTCCCAGAAAGCTGCTTTTTTCTCAGACTCATGGCAGCCTTCCATGCAGTTTCTCTCCATCCTTCTCTAGCACTCCCTGAATAATGGAAGCTCTTTTATTCAATCCAGGGCACTAGCTCTCACTTGACTCCTCACCCACTAATCAATCACTCATTGCCCAAGGATTCCCAGTAACCTCTGGCTCCACTTCCTCCTTGCCAGAACATCTTTTCAGCTTTCACCAAACAAAGGCACATGACTATGTCGCCAACCTAGGTAAGAACAACACAAAACAAAAGAGGGGCTTAATTTTTTTTTTTCATTTCATTGCAGACAGCATTGCAGTCTACTGGGTAGATATTAACCACTGTATTTACCCAACATAAGATAAACATTTTATTCAATTTACCCGGGAATTAGGTGGAATTAATTCAGCCACAGGGAATCCCCTGCCCCAGCCCTGAGTAGAGAAAAATTCCCTTCAGTGACCTCAGCTTTTCTGTTTAACTGCACATATCACCTAGGTAGTGGGGCTGTGTCATTTTTAATCATTCATCTCATCACTTGTGGTTATTGTTAATTAGTTTTACTTTTCCTACAATGACTCTCTTCTTGTTACTGACATGACCAAACTAAATAAAAATTAAACTTGTAACCTAGAATGGAATAGAACCAGACCATCAACATTCTGTCCAAAAATGTGGTTTCAGCATCTGTCACTCATCTTTTTGGAAATCAAATTGTATCATATCATCCCATCTATAAAAGATGGGCTATATAACATTTAATATCAGGTGACAAATCTCAATAGAAAAATAACCTGCTTGACTCTTTTTTATTGTTTTCCCCTGATTTTTAACCAATAGGTATGTGTGTTTTTTCCAACATTATATAAAGGTATAAAGATAAAAGTGAGAACCATCATCCCACCACCTAGAATAACCACTGACAACACTGTGGTACATATCCACAGAGATGTTATTCTTGTAAATACATCACACATATTAATACAATATTTTAGGAAATATCAAGAAAGTAGTTGCCTTTGGGGTGGTTGGACTAGGGATAATTTTTTTCCACTTCATTACATTTCTCTCTGCTTTGCACATTTTAAAACAATGTCCATGCATTGGTTGCAAACCACAAGAGAAGAAAGTAAAAAACTGAAAAGACCCAGAGAGGAGCCATGGGTGAAGAGAGAGATCATGTAGGCAGATGGAAGCTGGGGCAGGCATGGGAAAGGCATGCAGATGGAACTGGGGAAGGGTCTGCCGAGGAAGGAAGCCCCAGCTGATCACACCTAATTCTCAGTTCCTGCTGTTGTTCTCTCAGAATTCTCATACTTGGGCACCTTCACAGTCACTTGCACACATGTTTATATTTCCCAGGACTTCACCAGGAGCTGATAAAAAGAAAATTACCCAGATCTTTTGCCAATGTCAAGAAGTGAGGAATAATTTATATGTTTTTCCTTAACTTCTGCTGTTTGGATCATTATGAAAAACTTTGCCCACAGATAGGATGTAGCTGACAGGAAAGATGTGATGATTATCTGCGCTCCCTTCATCAGAGTCAGAGGGGAGGAAGTGCACTCGTCTTTGCAGGGCTCAGACTGACTCCCCACAGGCCATTATTTCAGTGCAACTCTATTCAATTACACTCCTTTGCCAATCCCAGGAAACTCCCCTCTTCCTCTAACGAGGCATTTATCACCCACCCTTTCCACACTGAATCTACAGCCCGTCCCCTCTCCTGCACCTTCATATCTCAGCCCCATCCATCTCTTGCCTTTGTTTTACTTTAGGAGGGAGTCTTGTTATATATTGCTTGTATAATGCTTTAATCATGGATTATGGGTTGCTTTACAGCTCCCTGAATACCTTGGCAAGGTCTCTATATAAATAAAATTATTATTATTAAAGTCAATTAATCAGAGGCACAATTCACTTTTCAGTGTCTGACATCCTGAAAGCTTACTGATGCAGGAAAGTCTTTTTGTTCGCCTCCAGTGTAACAACATTTTGGGGAATCAATAATATAGAACATGGGACTGACTACAGAGGTCCTTAATTAGATTGTACTTTGCAATACATATGGATGCATTCCTTTTTGTTGACCTGTTAAGGATCAATGATTGATCAGCAGTGAAATAAGATGTGCTACTGAGTAATTATGTTTAGGAACTGCTGGTGAGGCTTGTCATATAATTTGCAAGCTATTTTAATTCATACTCAGCAGAAGAAAGAAGGGAGAAGCAGCTCCTTGTATAATTAGAGTCTCTGAGCCACCTCAATTTCTATTGATAGATCCTCTGTCTGAAGTAGCTAATTCTCTGATTTTTCTTTTTTAATTTTAGTAAACTTTTCATTGAAGCACACATATACATACAGAAAAGTGCACAAATCATAAATAAATTTATGCTATTAATGATATAAGCTTAATAAATTTCACAATGGAAACTTTAAAAAAGTTTTTTTGTGGGAAATGCCCTCAGCTCCACCAGAGGCAGCAGTCCCATCTCCTCAAATACAGTACCACCTTCTTCTCCAGCAACAAGAGCTATAAGCATGGAAGCCTTGCCTTCAGGCAGGTTCCACAATGTCTCAGGCCCCCTCTCAGCTGCAGTGCTCTCTCCTCCAGCTCCTTCCTCTCTCCTGCTTTCTACTTCTCTTACTCCTGGAGTTAGAATTGAGGTTGATGAGAGCCCTCATTTCCTCTCTGCCAACACCTGCTCCACCTGAGCTTCTATTGTCAGCCATCAGAAGGTCACTGCCTGGGTCCTATACTACAACAGAGTAAACTCCCCTGACTTTCCACTGACCCAGGAAATTTCCCACCAGACAGGTGTTGGGTCTTCCGTTGCAATGATTATGAAAACAGGAATGACAATTCTGTGATGTACAGGGCCTGAATCCCTGTGATGTTTCCTCTGCTCTTTGCCCACTTGCAACCACTAAATAAAGCAGATTTATAATATTAAAAAAATACTACCTAGCTCAAGTGATAGAACACCATTACTTCTAAGAGGCCCCCTCACCGCACCTCCCACTATTACTCTTACTCAAAAATAATTTTGACTCCTGTCCACGCATTAGTATTGCCTGTTTTGGATCTTTCTATACATGCAGTCACACAGGATATATTTTCATGGCTGCAATGTCTGACTGAAGCCATGAAATTAAAAGACGCTTGCTCCTTGGAAGAAAAGCTTTGAGCAACCTAGACAGCATATTAAAAAGCAGAGACATTACTTTGCCAACAAAGGTCCATCTAGTCAAGGCTATAGTTTTTCCAGTAGTCATGTATGGGATGTAAGAGTTGGACTATAAGGAAAGCTGAGTGCTGGTGTTGGAGAAGACACTAGAGTCCCTTGGACTGCAAGGAGAGCCAACCAGTCCATCCTAAAGGAGATCAGTCCTGGGTGTTCATCGGAAGGACTGATGCTGAAGTTGAAACTCCAATACTTTGATCACCTGATGTGAAGAACTGACTCATTGGAAAAGACCCTGATGCTGGGAAAGATTGAAGGCAGGAGAGGGGGGATGACAGAGGATGTGATGGTTGGATGGCATCACCGACTCTATGGATATGAGTTTGAGTAAGCTCTGGGAGTTGGTGATGAATAGGGAAGCCTGGTGTGCTGTAGTCCATGGGGTCACAGAGTTGGACACGACTGAGCAACTGAACTGAACTGAACTGAACTAAATGATTTGGTTTTATGATACTTAGGTTTTTTATTTATTAAGTCCCTGACATGAGGCAAGAATCATATGAAGGGCAGGGACTATAAAGGCCTATTACAGACAGTTCTCACTCTTGATAGCAATTCAGTTTTGGGGGGTGGGAGAGTGACAGGCCTCACACTAATGGAGGCAGGTAACCATCAGTGGTTCTGTGAAGGAAGACAGAGGGGCTCCAAGCAGATGGCGTTCAGTCCCACCAGGGCTAAGTAGGTAGGTTAAAAAGACTTCCCAGACATCTATCTTGATACTATTTTAAATTTTTAAATTCTCAAAGGACCTGAAAACAGCAGAAGAAGCCACAGTACTGTCGTGTTGTTTGGACAAGTTATTCTGGAGGGCCTCCTGGTGGTATCTGGGTGGGGTCCTTCCTTTTCATCCCATCATTCTTGCTTTTCCTAGTTTTTCCGTTTCCTGTTCTCCTTTACTTTCCCATCCTCTCAGCTCTCCTTCTCCCCTCTTTCTTGGGCTCCCTCCCATCACAATCTGGAGGCGTTGCCCCCCACTTCTACTCTGGATTCTTCTCTCCTGATCTGACCCTTGTTTCCGAGATGAGAGGCAACAAAAGATGGAAGCCTCAGTGCTCTGGAAGCCCTCACGTTCTGCCTCTTCCCCTTCCCATATGAGCCTCCTGAGGGTTAGTGCGCTCACACCACTGAAGGTGGCTGAGGACCGAGCAGGCGGAAAGGGTAAAGGGAAGGATGGGTGTGGGTGGAGGATGAACAGAAGGGACAAGCAGGACCATTTCAATCACTTGTTTTTGTCTTCCCACCTTGATTCCTGTGGTTAACCGAATTGAGTTTGGCTGACTTGGTGTTCACTCTTCTCCTTGTACCACGGCCAAGGACTATTCAATTTCGGGTGTTGAGGTCATGCAGGCAGTTTTGTTTCTTTTTGGCTCCAGCAAATCCATCCTCTCTCCAAAAACTCAAAAGGTGGTTTGCAGTGATTGCTCATCTACTGAGGGGATGCTGCTCTTGTGTCTCCTGCCAGAGGGATGCTCCCTGTTCTGTGTTAGTAGGAGACCATTTAAAACAGCAGCAAGGGCCCTGGACCTCCTGCTTCATTGTTATGCCAAGAATCCCCAGCCTGTATTTCTTTTTCATCTGATTCCGACAGGGTGGTTTTTGTATTTTGCCCACTGGCTGCCTAAATTGGAAACTTGGCTAAAAACAAACTGGCTGAAGTTCAATCCAGACAAGATGAATGCCCAGGGTTGGTAAACTATAGAAATTGGAGGACATACCCTGGTCTCTCTTTACAAAGGATTTTCCACAGGGGATGTTGGAGTTTCAGAGGAAGGAATGTGACTATCACTTGGCAAGTGCTCTGTTGTGTTAAGAGGCAGAGTGGTGGGACGGTGGACATCAAGGGGCTTTAGATGAAACCATTTGAGTTAAATCCTGGCTAAATCAACCAGCTGAGTGACTTCAGGCAAGATGCTCATTAAACTCAAAGCCTTTTCTGCAGTCTGCTACTTGGGATAGTAATGCAGGCCTCAAAGGCAACAGGTTGCAGTCAGTTGGGTTATGCGTGTGGAGGACTTGATATACAGTCTAGCACAGCTCCTCCAGTGAGTTGTGTCTATCTCTTCTGGATGGGATTCTAAAACCAGAGAATGCTGATGTCAGGGCCCTAGACTAAAAGGCAGATTTTAGAAGGGGCTAGATTTCAGGTCTGATTGAGGTTAGATTTCAAAAGGGGCATGGTTGAAATTCCAAAACTGTAGCTCTTCCATTTGCATTTCCAATGAGCAAATCTTAAAAAATGCTAAACATTTACTGTCCCATCACTTCTACAACAGACGGTACATTTGGGAGGATCTTCTGGTCTCAGTGAACTGTCACCGGGGTCCAGACCCTAAATGACAAGAGGTACTATTCCTAAAGAATTATCTTCTTATCCTTCTTCAAGCTGGGAATTCCAGTAAAACTTGGAAATAATAATTTAACCCCTACAGTAGCTTAAACTCCCTTTGGGATGTAAAACCCATTAAACAAGAATCATTATCATATAGACAATGATATAGATATATGATAGATACTAAAGTATGATAGCTCATGGGGATTATTTGTTATTGTCACAAATGTATGAGAGAATTACATGTATGTATCTTCTGTGTAAATGAAAGTATAACATTTTTTATGCCATAAAACACATTAATAGCCTGTAGTATATCTGGAATCATGTCTCATGATAGTGTCAGAGATGGTAAAAGACACAGGCTCATTCCAATGGAGGCTACAATCCAGGGTTTGAAATCATGACTCTTCACTGTAGTTTTTACACATAATAGGAAAGTTTCTCTGAAAAAGCACGTTTCTGAAGTTATGATGGTAGAAAATAAGATTTGAGACCGAGACAACTGAATCCTTTCTTCTCTTATACGCTACATCCCCAGAGGTTAGAAAATTTTGTTAGCTTTACCATAAAAGTATAACCAGACACCACCTACTTCTCACTGCCTCTCCTGCAACCACTCTAGACCAAGCCATTATCATCTCTCACTGAGAACAGCCCCTAACTGATCTCCCATCACACTCTATTCTAAACACAGTGGACTGAGTGGCCCTTTTAAAATGTGCCACCTCTAATCCCAGGCCCTGTGATCTGTGGTTTCCTAGTTCACTCAGAGTAAAAGCCAAGAGATCTAGGTTCCCATTCTGACTCCAGTTTCGTCTCCAATCACTTCCCTGGAACAGCCTGCTCCAGTACACTTACTGCTCCCTCACCCATCTTTCCAGCTATTCTATCTCAGGGTCTTTGCACTAGCTCTCTGCTCAGCCTGGACCATTCTTCCCTCATAAAGCATCATGGCCAAACCCTCATCATCTTCAAACTTTTAATCAAATGTCATCTTCTCAATGAGGCTTATACTTAACACAGTATCATAAATGGTCAGACACACACACACATACACACAACTCTTGCACTTCTAACTTCCTAACTTGCATTTCTATCATTTAAATACTATTCTACATTTGCATAATTTGCATGCTTTTTTATATTTATTTGTCCTTCCACCAGAATGTAAAGTCCATTTTTATTATTTTATCCAATAGTGTATTCTAAGCACCCAGAACATTTAACAATACATGTTTGTTAAATGAGTAATTAATCACACAACCAGCATAAGAAGTTACCCTAGAAATATTATGATCCCTCTCATCTGGTACCTCAAACTTTTCAGGAATTGTGCACCTAATACAAAAACAGAACAATTTGTACTTCTATGCTCTAAATAAAGTTCTACTTAGAGTGCACCCCTGGGCAATGGATTTATTTACACAGTTCAATTTTATTTCAACCACTGCTTCTAAAATTATCTGCAGTAAGGGGACTTTTACATTTTTTTTAATTAAAAAATATTGAAATATAGTTGATTTACAATGTTTGTGTTAGTTTCAGGTGTACAGCCAAGTGATTTAGTTTTATATGTATTCTTTTTTAGATTCTTTTCCATTATAGGTTATTACAAGATATTGGGTATAGTTCCCTGTGCTATACAGTAGGTCCTTGTTGATAGTGATCTGTTTTATACATAGTACTGTGTATATTTTAACCCCAAACTCCTAATTTACCCTCCCCTGCCTTTCCCCTTTGGTAGCCATAAGCTTGTTTTCTGTCTGTGGGTCTATTTCTGGGGATCTTTTTTTAAGAGAAACAAATACAATCTGCAGTGGACCAACACTTCTAAACATGACAGTAAAAAGTATTACTAGAAAAATAAAAAGTAGAAATATAAGAATGATAATTATATTAATAATAAAATACAATGTACTATTATTAGGTTCAAAGGAATATAATTAGTCTATCAAACTCCTGAGCATGAGTGCCAAGATGCTTCAGTTGTGCCCGACTCTTTGTGACCCTGTGGACTGTAGCCCGCCAGGCTCCTCTGTCCATGGGATTCTCTGGGCAAGAATAGTGGAGTGGGTTACCTTGCCCTCCTCCAGGAGATTTTCCCAACCCAGGGATGGAACCTGAGTCTCTCATGTCTCCTACATTGGCAGGCAGGTTCTTTACCACTCGTGCCACCTGGGAAGCCCCAAGTCCTGATCACTTACTCTTAATCTCTATTCTTACACCATGGCGGGCAAGTAAGGACAGCCAGGGAAAACAGGCTTTGAGAAGCACAGGACTAGACTTTGCTTCAGAGTTCACTCTGCTCTCCTGCCTCCCCAAGGCTCTCAGCATGCCCCTCCCCTTGTGATCTCAGGTTGACAAGGCTGGCCTAGGTGTTTTGCTGACCCTGTCTACAATCTCTCTCTCCAGGGAAGGCCTCCTATAGAATCCTAGCACATCCTAGTTTAACAGAAGCCCAGTGAGCCGAACTTTGGAACATGGGGATAAAGCCTTATCTTTCCAAAGTCATTTATTCTTCTGAAAAACAGCAAGGCCACTGTTTTTCAGTTGATTTTATAGCTCATATGCTCACTGTTATTAAAACCACATATCTTAAAATGCAATATGCTTAATACAGTTTGTATATATGGTACCTGAGAACACCTAAAAATAAATTAAAAATTTGATCCATATGTATGAATGCAGAGAGGCAATATAGCTCTTATTTTATAGTAGTTGATAGCTTATTGTCTGGATACAGTAACACTGAGAATTGTATCTATTAAAAAGATGTGACCATTTAAAAAGTGCTGAAAATATTTTGGGGGATGAAGTTGAAATACAATTTGGAAAATAAAAAAGATAGTACACTCATATTTCTCAAGACATTTAAAAAACCTGATACAGGCAACAGAGTTCACATTTCAGCATGCAACAATTTCTCGCCTTAACAATACCCCGATTGAGCTTTAGTAAACTCACCAGGCATTTGTTTTCAGTTTATGTACCAGATTTCTCCATGGAGATTCGTCCATAACATGAAGGCATTCAATATAGAAAATGACATGCAATGCCTTTATTCTTCCAGTTTAATTAATGCTGTGACAACCACTTGGCAGAGACTACAGTGGAGAGGAGGCCTCTGTAGGGAACTGCAGGTTATAAGCAGTAAGGAAACTGTCAAACTGTTCCTGGGATACAGCATATCATAACTTCAAGCTTTTTTTGTGGCATCACTGGAGATAAATTCCAAGGAGAACAAGCACATTGAAAAATTGGGTTGTTTAGTCTTAACAAAGAAGAAAGTTAATAATGATACAACTTGTAATTTTTTACACATTTGAGATTTCTAGAAAATAGTTTCCCACCTTAAAAAAAATCCTGAAACGAATACAATATTGCAGATCAACTATACTTCAACTACAAAAAAAAAAAAAATCCCAATATCCATTTAAGCTATATAAGTTCTCAATACCCTGAATACTTTGCTTGAGGAATTCAAATTTCTTTCCTCTCTTCAAGGGGGATATTGAGCCCCATCACAATGCTGGGTATAGTGGTGAACACTACAAAGTCCCTGCTGCCATGAGTGAGCTGGGAGCGGACAGTGAGTAAACCATCAGATACAGGACAGGTGGGTGATGAACAAAGTAGGGGTGCCATTGCAGATAAGGGGTCAGGGAAGTTCTCTCTGATGCCTGAGCTGAAACTTAAGTAAGGGGGGGATGGAGAGCACTGGGAAAAGAGTGTTTCAGTCATGGGAGCATGGAGTGTAAAGGGCTGAAGCAGGAGTCTGTTTGCAAAGCTTGAGAAAGAGCAAGAGGCTGGTACGGGGGGAGCAGAGGGAGCAAGTCCAAAGCGGCTTAAAGAGCCCCAGGAGAGTTCTTTTTTTTTTAAGATTATTTTTTATGTGAACCATTTTTAAAATATTTATTGAGTTTATTACAATACTGCCTGTTTTACATTTTGTTCTTTTGGCCATGAACCATGTGGGATCCTAGTTTCCTACCAAGGATCGAACCCATACCTCCTGCATTGGAAGGTGAAGTCTTCATCTCTGGACCACCAGGGAAGTTCTGCCATGGATGTACTTGAATCTATAAAACAAAGGGATCTTTCCTATAACAAATGTTTTCAAATGGCCCTTTTACTCTCTTGTAATAAAAATCTGTAGATAATATAACATTCACTCATGATTTTAAAAAATTAATATAAAACCCCAATTCCAGGAAGCAGTAGAAGGCCTTCAATAAAATAATTATTTCCCAGGCTATATGAATTAGTGGGATCCTTGCACCTGTACATCAAATCACTGTGAATGTGACAATGGATTGATACCTATGTGTTGACAACTCAAAAGCACCACGTTTTCAGAGATTTTCTGAAATGGCAAGTACTCTTGGAAGAGTTCTAAGCAAAACAAAGTACAAACATTCCCTGAAGTATGCAACAGTTGCATTCTATATAATTAGGTGTGTGGCAAAAGACTATAAACATTAGTTTGTGTTTATATATAAAATGGAGTTAGGTTTGATTCATAATTATCAATAATAGATTCCAGGACTTTTCAAAGGTTTTGCTGGATGCAGGACACTTTTGCATTGTGGGAATCTATTCTGAGCATTGCACAGATGTCTGGCATTCCTGGTCCCTACTCATTAAATACCAGTAGCACTTCCACATACTTCCCAAATGCCCCCCAGTAGACAGTATCACCTCCTTGGAAACCATTGCGATAGAGTGTGACAGAGGCTTTGGATTTTATGTGAAGATGCTGGGGGTTTTGAGCATGGATACAAACCAGTGGTGTCCCACAGAAGGTTATATAATAATGACAATGCTCTATATCTCCCCTGTCCAATAACCAGCTCTCTAGCCACAGGTAGCCCTTGAGAGTTTGAAACACGGCTGGCACAACTGAGGGACCGAACTTTTCATTTTAATTTACTTCAATTTAAATAGGCACATGTGGTTAGTGGTTGCCATATTGAACTGGACAGTTACGGACAATATAGATTCCTAACAAGCAGTATTTTTTCTTTTTTTTTTTGTAGTCATTCTACCTCACCTTACTTTCATGATCATCTCTTTTTCGTTCTACAAATAAAGCCACATTTGAAAAACTAATTCCTTGGAAAAGTTGGACTTGGAGCACTGCACTGTCACTTTTGTAAGGGTTAATTAAGTAATAAATAATGGGGCCTAATGCCTCTTATGAAACAGGGACCAGCAGTGAGCTGAGCCCTTCCCTAGAATGAAGGATGTCTGGATACAGCGGTGGATCTCACCTGTAAGCGAAATCACCTGGGGGACTACCTGAGGTTTAGAAGACAAAGCTATAGCAAAGTGAGGACTGAGAATGGGAGAACAGGGGAAGTGAAGGCAGAGTTAAAGGGGCCAAGAGAGGAGCAGAATGATGCAAGAGAACAGCTTAACCTGAGGAGGGGGATTGGCAGCCTTTGAGAAATGATGCAGTATGCTCAAACCAGAGAGCAAAGTTATCTCCCTCCAGTTGCTGTCAGCTGGGTGGTGCGACCCCAGTTAGGTGAACTTCCTTGCCGACTGGAACCCTTCCTCACTCTTCCTGGGAAGTACTCCTTGTTTCCAAGCTTTGCTCACCTGGTTCCTGCCCTTAAAATCTTACCAAGTCAGCAAAGTCCAGGCTACATGCCACTGCCTCCCCTCTATGCTGTCACCACACAGTGGACTGTCTTTGTTTCATCCAGTTGGATGGGTCACCTTCCAACTCCTTCATTCTGTGTACCTCTGTCATAGCATTTACTACAAGCAGGTGAAAAAAGCCTCCCCCAGCTCCCCAAAAGGATGAGCCTCTCCCCCCTCCTGAACGCTTGGCCCTTCCCGTGGTCCTAAAATAACAGTGGTGTCTGTTTATACTGGCCCCACCCTGCTCTGCAGAGTGCCTGGCCAAAGCCTGATGAAAAGCTGTGAATGGAAATTTAGCTACTTTTCTCCTTAGCAAAGGAGTCCTTGGGTGCCCCCCAAAGGTATCCACATCCTATTCACTAACACCTGTAAATAGGCTGCCTTACATGGCAAAAAGGACTTTGCAGATGTGACTGATTTTAGGATCTGGAGATGGGGAGATTACCCTCAATTATCTGGGTGGGCCCACTGTAATCAGAAGGGTTTACAGGGAAGAGGGGAGGCAGGAGAGGCAGAGAAGGAAACACGATGACAGAAGAGGTGTCAGATTCAGAGAGGAATTTGAAGAAGGTATGCGGTTGGCTTTTAAGACTAAGGAAGACACATGAAAAGATGCTCAACATCACTCATTATCAGAGAAATGCAAATCAAAACCACAATGAGGTACCATTACACGCCAGTCAGGATGGCTGCTATCCAAAAGTCTACAAGCAATAAATGCTGGAGAGGGTGTGGAGAAAAGGGAACCCTCTTACACTGTTGGTGGGAATGCAAACTAGTACAGCCACTATGGAGAACAGTGTGGAGATTTCTTTAAAAACTGGAAATAGAACTGCCATATGACCCAGCAATCCCACTTCTGGGCATACACACCGAGGAAACCAGATCTGAAAGAGACACGTGCACCTCAGTGTTCATCGCAGCACTGTTTATAATAGCCAGGACATGGAAGCAACCTAGATGACCATCAGCAGATAAATGGATAAAGCAGCTGTGGTACATATACACCATGGAATATTACTCAGCCATTAAAAAGAATTCATTTGAATCAGTTCTAATGAGATGGATGAAACTGGAGCCCATTATACAGAGTGAAGGAAGCCAGAAAGATAAACACCAATACAGTATACTAACACATATATACGGACTTTTAAAAGATGGTAACCATAACCCTATATGCAAAACAGAAAAAGAGACACAGATGTACAGAACAGACTTTTAGACTCTGTGGGAGAAGGTGAGGGTGGGATTTTCTGAGAGAATAGCACTGAAACAAGTACACTATCAAGGGTGAAACAGACCACCAGCCCAGGTTGGATGCATGAGACAAGTGCTCAGGGCTGGTGCACGGGGAAGACCCAGAGGGATGGGATGGGGACGGAGGTGGGAAGGGGGATCGGGATGGGGAACACATGTAAATCCATGGCTGATTTATGTCAATGTATGGCAAAAATCACTACAATATTGTAAAGTAATTAGCCCCCTAACTAATAAAAATAACTGAAAAAAAAAAAAAAGACAAAGGTACCAAAGGAGGAATGCAGAATAGAATGTCCACAGAAGCCTAAATGAGATATATAATTAAAACAACCAATTTCAAGTGAGGACTTGTTTGAAAAATCAGGGTGATATGCCCAGTCTTGTTAGGTGACAAGGCCAGAAAACCATCTGACTTTATGTCTGTGGACATGAACAACAACTGTAAGTATCCTCATTTAAAAATGCCTTCATCAAACAATGAGCCAGAGATATTGTCACCTCTTCTTCTAATGTGGAAACAGGTAGAGGAAAATTCTGAAGGAACAGAATCAGCTGGAATAATTACATGATCTCACATGCCCCTGCCCCAAGCAAAACCTACCTGGACAGCTGCTGTTCCACTCTGTGATGGTAAAGTAAAGTTATGAGTTCCCCACTTCCCAGCATATATTTTGGCATTACAGTTTGCTTCGTGCATAGAAGAAATACATACTCAGTAGACTTGGTTATAAAGATGCTGTCTATAAACGACATCTCTGAATTCATAAGGATATGGCTGGATGATCCTTTAAGTAAATGACTCTGTCAGTTGAAGAAACACTCTTGTGATGGATGTTCCCATCTTTGTTTTTATTTTTTTAATGTGCATGTTGGCTGTTATTTAGCAGTTATTTTCCACCTGTAATATTCCTCTCTCCTGTCCATTTATAATTTAATTTTACTGATGCTGACACTGATTTGTAACCAGAGTAATTATTAAATGTCATGAATACAAAATTAATCCCATAGAGAATGTTTACACATGAGCTAACCTAAGCCTCCTAACCTAAGCCCCAGCCTCTAGTAAGCACTCCTCAACCTTCAATATGCTATTGAATCACCCTTTTATGGGATTATTGTTTTAATTAATATACTTCTAGATGTATTAGTTTATAACAACTAGTCTAGGAAAGGCTTTATTTCAGATGATTTCTTAAAAAAATATAGACAGCTAACAATTCTTATTTATTAAGTTTCTGAATGTACAGACAGAAGGCTAGGATGCTCAGGAAATAATTTTCAAATCCTTGCTGTATTCCTAATAAATCCATTACATTGTCTTAGCATTACAAGTCATAGATTTTTAAAGTAGTATATTATGCTCAATGCATTTTCTTCCTTTCACTGTCAGCATTTAAAATAGACTCCCATGATGACTGAACCCCACAGGGTCCCTACTGGCTGCTCATGACTTACTAGAAGACTGAAAACCCAACTGAGATTGACTGTGGGCTCACAAGCTTCAGCAGCAGCCTCTCATCATGACATATTTTCAATGGGGGAGAAGACACGCCTGGATTAAACTTGTCAGCACACCTGCCTCTTCCCCATACATGAACTTTCTGGATTGTACTCCCCTTCTGAGATCATCAAGACCAAAGCTTCAGATGAGAAACAGACCAGCTCTTCACTGCAAACATTTTGGGACCCCTTAGAATACCATGTAATGCAAATATGCTGACTCTGCATTTGGCAAAAGATAAGAGACCCTGAAGTTGATGGTTATGTTGTCTATCGTTCTGTTAACTAGGATTTCAAGGTTTATCTCAAGAATTCAACCTGTGATGTTTACAGTTGCTAGAGAACACAGTATTGAAGATACACCAACCAATCTAGCCTCACTAAAAATGCAGCCATGGTATAATGGTACAATATGGCTTGGGTCTGAAACCTGGCTCTGCACTTTGCTTACCTGGACCTTGGAAATACCTCTTAATCTCTCCAAAACATTGGTTTCCTCATGCATTTCCCTACAGATTTACTGAAAATATAACAGGGCTTTTAAAAGTGGGAGCTTCCCTCGTGGCTCAAATGGTACTGTCTGCAATGCAGGGGACCCAGGTTCAATCCCTGGATCAGGAAGATCACCTGGAGAAGAGAATGTCTACCCATTCCAGTATTCTTGCCTGGAGAATTCCATGGACAGAGGAGCCTGGTGGGCTCCACCCAGTCCATGGGGTTGCAAAGAGTCAGACATGAGCAACTAACACTTTCTATCTTAAAAGTGGGAAATTTATTTCTCCATCTATTTGTGTTCTCTTTGATTTCTTTCATCAGTGTTTTATAGTTTTCTATGTATAGGTCTTTTGTTTCTTTAGGTAGATATACTCCTAAGTATTTTATTCTTTTTGTTGCAATGGTGAATGGTATTGTTTCCTTAATTTCTCTTTCTATTTCCTCATTGTTAGTGTATAGGAATGCAAGGGATTTCTGTGTGTGAATTTTATATCCTGCAACTTTATTATATTCATTGATTAGCTCTAGTAATTTTCTGGTAGAGTCTTTAGGGTTTTCTATGTAGAGGATCACGTCATCTGCAAACAATGAGAGTTTCACGTCTTCTTTTCCTATCTAGATTCCTTTCATTTCTTTTTCGGCTCTGATTGCTGTGGCCAAAACTTCCAACACTATGTTGAATAGTAGGGGTGAGAGTGGGCACCCTTGTCTTGTTCCTGATTTTAAGGGAAATGCTTTCAATTTTTCACCATTGAGGATAATGCTTGCTGTGGGTTTGTCATATATAGCTTTTATTATGTTGAGGTATGTTCCTTCTATTCCTGCTTTCTGGAGAGTTTTTATCATAAATGGATGTTGAATTTTGTCAAAGGCTTTCTCTGCATCTATTGAGATAATCATATGGTTTTTATCTTTCAATTTGTTAATGTGGTGTATTACATTGATTGATTTGCGGATATTAAAGAATCCTTGCATTCCTGGGGTAAAGCCCACTTGGTCATGATGTATGATCTTTTTAATATGTTGTTCATCGCAGCACTGTTTATCATAGCCAGGACATGGAAGCAACCTAGATGCCCATCAGCAGATGAATGGATAAAGAAGCTGTGGTACATATATACACCATGGAATATTACTCAGCCATTAAAAAGAATTCATTTGAATCAGTTCTAATGAGATGGATGAAACTGGAGCCCCTTATACAGAGTGAAGTAAGCCAGAAAGATAAACACCAATACAGTATACTAACGCATATATACAGAATTTTAAAAGATGGTAACCATAACCCTATATGCAAAACAGAAAAAGAGACACAGATGTACAGAACAGACTTTTAGACTCTGTGGGAGAAGGCGAGGGTGGGATGTTCTGAGAGAATAGCATTGAAACAAGTATACTATCAAGGGTGAAACAGACCACCAGCCCAGGTTGGATGCATGAGACAAGTGCTCAGGGCTGGTGCTCTGGGAAGACCCAGAGGGATGGGATGGGGACGGAGGTGGGAGGGGGGATCGGGAAGGGGAACACATGTAAATCCATGGCTGATTCATGTCAATGTATGGCAAAAACCACTATAATACTGTAAAGTAATTAGCCTCCAACTAATAAAAATAAATGGAAAAGTAAATAAATAAAAGTTGGAAATTTAAACCTAGGGTTTCATTTTCCCTTTTTAAATTTTTGCCTTTTATATTATTTTTTTCAATTCTATTCTGTTATCTTGTTTACCAATGAGTCAGTAATACTCATTGACTCATGGAGTAGATCACCTACGATCTAGAACAGAGAATCATTGCTAGGTCTGAGGGTTTTCTTTTGTTTTTGAGGTAAAAATAAGAACATTAGAGTGAAATGCATAAACTGCATAACTCTGTAGACTACAGCTCAATTGAATTTTTCTATACACCAGTCCCATCATCTGGTCCCAACACTTCATGGCTAATAGATGGGGAAACACTGTAAAGAGTGGCTGGCTTTATTTTTCTGGGCTCCAAAATCACTGCAGATGGTGATTGCAGCCATGAAATTAAAAGACACTTACTCCTTGGAAGGAAAGTTATAACCAACCTAGATAGCATATTAAAAAGCAGAGACATTACTCTGCCAACAAAGGTCTGTCTAGTCAAGGCTATGGTTTTTCCAGTGGTCATGTATGGATGTGAGAGCTGGACTATAAAGAAAGCTGAGCACCAAAGAATTGATACTTTTGAACTGTGGTGTTGGAGAAGACTCTGGAGAGTCCCTTGGACTGCAAGGAGATCCAACCAGTCCATCCTAAAGGAGATCAGTCCTGGGTGTTCATTGGAAGGACTGATGTTGAAGCTGAAACTCCAATAGTTTGGCCACTTGATGCGAAGAGCTGACTCATTTGAAAGACCCTGATGCTGGGAAAGATTGAGGGCAGGAGGAGAAGGGGATGACAGAGGATGAGATGGTTGAATGGCATCACCGACTCGATGGACATGGGTTTGTGTGGACTCTGGGAGTTGGTGATGGACAGGGAGGCCTGGCGTGCTGCAGTTCATGGGGTCACAAAGAGTCAGACATGACTGAGTGACTGAACTGAACTGAATACACCAGTGCAACCGCCACTTAGATCAAGATAAGGACTATTTCCAGCACTCCAGAAAGTTCTATCATATTCTCTTTTAGTTTATAACATTATAACCACCATATTTGGAGGTAATCATTATTCAGATGACCATGAATTAGGTTTTTCCTATTTCTGGCATATCTCACTCAACATAATGTCTATGATATTTAACCATGCTGTTGTGGATTCATTATAAGAACACATAAACGATTTTTAAATTCTTTCTCCTACTGATGACTATTTCATTGCTTTCAGTTTGGACTATGATGAATGAAGCCACAAAGAACATTCTTAAATGCATCTTTTGGTGGGCAAATACATTCAGAAGTTTCGAGCATATAACTTAGGACTGGAATTGTAGTGTCTTAGTCTGGTTTTGGTATCAGGGTAATGGTGACTTCAGAGAATGATTTTAGGAGTGTTTAATCATCTTCAGTTTGTTTAGCATAGATTGAGGAAGAAAAGTATTAGCTCTTTGTTTTGCTTGGTACAATGGTCCTGTGAAGGTGGCTGATTTGGGGCTTTTGTTTGCCGGGGGCTTGATTGCTGGTTTAAATTAAAAATTTGGTCTGTTCAAATCTGAGTCTGTTTTGACTCAGTCCTGGCAGGTGTGTGTTTCTAGAAATTTGTCCAACTCTTTCAGGTTGTCCAGTTTGTTGGCATACAACTATTTGTAGTGTTCTCTCATGATTTTTCAAAATATCTGTGGTATCAGTTGTTATTGCTCCACTTTACTTGGGTCCTCTCTCTTTTCTTATTGGTGAGCCTGGCTAAAGGTTTATCAATTTTACTTATCTTTTCAAAAAGTTAAACTTTGGTTTCACTGATTTTTTTTTCTATTGTTTTCTTTTGTCTCTATTGTATTTATTTCCTTTCTGATCTTCATTACTTCCTTCCTTCTGGTGTCTTTGGGCTTTATCTATCCTTCTTCTAATTCCACTTTCTTTAGGTGGTAGGTGATATTATTTCAGATTTTTTGTTTGTTTCTTGAGGAAGGCCTCCATCCTATAAACTTCGCTTAGAACTGCTTTTGCTACATGCAGTAGGTTTTGGAGAATTTTGTTTCCATTTCATTTGTCTCAAGGTATATTCTGACTTCCTCTTTGCTATCTTTATTGACCCATTTGTTTTTTCATAGTGTGTTGTTTACTTTCTACGTGTTTGTTCTTTCCCTTTTTTCTTTCTGTAATCACATTTCTAGCTTCATACTGCTGGTGGCCAGAAAAAATGCTTGGTATAATTTTTATCCTCCTGAATTTGTTGAGACTTGTTTTGTGGCTTAGTCTATGATTTATCCTGGAGAACATTCCATGGGCATTTGGGGAAGAAAAAGTATATTTTGCTGTATTTGGTTAGAATGTGCTGTAGATACCTGTTACGTTTAACTGGTCTATGGTGTCATATAAGACTGTTACCTTATTCTCTGTGTGTATGACCTGTCCATTGATGTTAGTGGGTGTTGAAGTCCCCTACTATTACTGTATTGTCAATATCTCACTTTGTCTCTTGTTGTTCAGTCGCTAAGTTGTGTCTGACTCTTTACATCCCATGGACTGCAGCACGCCTGGCTTCCCTGTCCTTCACTATCTCCCTGAGTTTGTTCAAACTCATGTCTATTGAGTCAGTGATGCCATCCAACCGTCTCATTCTCTGTCATCCGCTTCTCCTTTTGCCCTCAATCTTTCCCAGCATCAGGGTCTTTTCCAATGAGTCAGTTCTTTGCTCCGGTGGAGCTTCAGCTTCAGCACCAGTCTTTCCAAAGAATACTCAGGGTTGATTTCCTTCAGGATTGTCTGGTTTGATCTCCTTGCTGTCCAAGGGACTCTCAAGAGTCTTCTCAAACCACAGTTTGAAAGTATCAATTCTTTGGCACTCAGCCTTCTTTATGGTCTAACTCTCACATCCATATGTGATTACTGGAAAAATCATAGCTTCGACTATACAGACGTTTGTTGGCAAAGTGATGTTTCCGCTTTTTAATACACTGTCTAGGTTTGTCAGTTTTTCTTCCAAAGAGCAAGCATCTTTTAATTTCATGGCTTCAGTCACCGTCTACATTAATTTTGGAGCCCAAGAATATGAAATCTGACAGTGTTTCCACGTTTTCCCCATCTATTTGCCATGAAATGATAGGTCTGGATACCATGATCTTCATTTTTTAAATGTTGGGTTTTAAGCCAGCTTTTTAACTCTCCTTTTTCACCTTCATCAAGAGACTCTTAATTCATCTTCACCTTCTGCCATTGCAGTGGTATCATCTGCATACCTGAGGTTGTTGATATTTCTCCTGGCAATCTTGTTTCCAGCTTGTGAGTCATCCAAACTGTTAGTATTTGATTAATATATTTAGGTTATCCTGTATTAGGTACATATATGTTGAGTATAATATCCCTCTTTTGCATCAATCCCTTTATCATTATATAATGCCATTCTTTCTCTTTATAGCCTTTGTTTCAAAGTATACTTTGTCTGTCATGGGTATTGCTACCCCTTCTTGTCATTTCAGTTTGAATGAAATATCCCCATTCCATTCCCATTCAGTCATGTGTGTCTTTAGCTCTGACACAAGTCTCTTGGGGTGACATATAGATGGGTCTTATTGCTTCTTTATCCAATCAGTCATCCTATGTCTTTTGATTGGAATGTTTAGTTCATTGACAGTTAAAGTAATTATTGATATGTATGTACTTACTGCCATTTCACTACTTGTTTTCTGGTTATTTTTGTAGTTCTTCTCTGTTCATTTCTTCTTTTAGTTCTTTCCCTTGTAGTGTGATGATTTTCTGTATGCTTGTGTTTCCTTTTTTTTAGTTTTTGATTTGTGATTACCAGGGGATTCTTATATATTAATCTGTACTTACAGTTTTAAACTACTAATCATTTAAATTCAAACACATTCTAAAAGAATATCTACATTTTTTATTCCCCTCCTGAACACTTTGTGGTTTGATGTCATAGTTTACATCTTTATTTTTATCCCTTAACTATTTATTATAATTATGTTGTTTTAATAATTGTCTTTTAATCTTTGTACTGGCCTATATAGGTGGTTGACCCTCAGTCCTTACCATGTACTTGTCTTTCTAAGTGGGATTTTCCCTTTCCTGTAGATTCTTACTTCTTTTCCATTTAGAGGAGACCCTTTAACATTTCTTTTAGGGTAGGTTTCCTATTGATGAACTGTTTTAGTTTTTGCTTGTCTGAGAAGTTTCTTACCTCTCCTTTGATTCCAGATGCTAATCTTGCTGGGTAGAGTATTTTAGGTTGCAGATTTTTCCCTTTCAGGACTTTGGATATACATTCCCTTTTGACCTGCCAGCTATCAGAGAAATCAGCTGATATCCTTTTGGGGAT
The DNA here is from genome assembly GCF_910594005.1 of Cervus elaphus. Taxonomy (NCBI): domain Eukaryota; kingdom Metazoa; phylum Chordata; class Mammalia; order Artiodactyla; family Cervidae; genus Cervus; species Cervus elaphus. The sequence continues at coordinate 53,849,633 of NC_057832.1, forward strand.
TCTTGTATACGATACTCTTTCTCCTGTGGCCTTTAGAATTCTCTATTTTTAATTTTTGTCATTTTAATTGTGATGTTGTCTTTTGAGCCTGGGTTCATTTCGTTTGGGACTCCCTGTGTTTCCTGTATCTAGCTATGTTTCCTTGTTTAGGAGTTGGAAGCTTTCAGCCATAATTTTATTAACTATATATTCAATCATCTTCTTTCCCTTCTGGGACCCCAATAATGTAAACATTACTGTGCTTGATGTTGTCCCAGAGATCCCTTCAACCATTCTCATTTTTCATACTGTTTTCATTCTGGCTGTTCTGAATGATTTCCATTATTCTATTTTCCAGGATCACTTATGCATTCTTCTGTATCACCTAATGTGTAGTTAATTCCTTCTAATGTGTTTTTCATCTTAGTTATTGTATTCTTCAGCTCTGTTACTTTTTAAAATGTATTTTCTAGTGCTTTGTTAAAATTTTCACTGTATTCTTCTTTTCTTAATCTCTTTGGCATCCTTATTACTAATGCTTTGATATATGGTAAGTTGTATACTTCTGTTTCTTTTTTTCAGGGGCTTTCTCTTGCTCTGTCAACAGAAACAAAGTCCTCTGTATTCTCATTTTGTTTAACTTTCTCTGTCTCTATGGAATTACATGGAACAGTTACCTATTGTAGTCTTGAAGGAATGTCCTTGTGTGGGAACAAAGCCATACAGTCTGCCTGTGCCCAGTTACTTTGGGGGGAGAAGCTGGATCTGGTGTGAACACAGTCACACCTTTCCCCAGGATGTGCGGTCAACTATCGCCTTGGTAGTAATAGGACTAGAGATGGAGGGGATTCTAGTGTCAGTTGTGGAATGAATTTATTTTTTTCCTACACACTATATATGTATTAAAGATAATGTATATGAATTGTTTATTATGATGCCAAGCACATAAATGTTCACCTGGTAATTATCACCATTACAATCATTTAGTTTTACCAGTGAAAAGTAAGTGATGAGAGAGTGAAAGAGAAGAATAAAAATAAATTTCTATATCAAATGGCAATATGTGTCCAAGTAATCCCGTGAGCTTTTGCCCTCATCTTCCTTACTCAGGTAGTGCTTATTTATTGTAATGTAATGACAGAGCCACAGTTAAGAGTTTTAATCATTAGATAGGCCTGTCAGTTTTAGTCTGTTCTGTCTCCTACAACTTTCACTAATGAACCGTTCATGATGGAAATTAAAGGAGTATCACTGCAAACCAACCCAGCATCTGTAGCTGCAACTCCAAACATGTTCTCCACCGAGCATGATTCAGTGGTGCACTTATCATGATTAGGGTAAAAAACAACAACAAAAGATAGATGGATATTCTCACCAAAAAAAGTGTGACCAAATATTATACATTTAGACAGGGCTTCCCAGGTGGTGCAGCTGGTAAGGAATCCGCCTGCCAATGCAGGAGCTGTGGGTTTGATCCCTGGGTCAGGAAGATCCTCTGGAGAGGGAAATGGCAACCCACCCCAATATTCTTGCCTGGAAGATTCCATGGACAGAGAAGCCTGACGGGCTATAGTCCAGGGAGCTGCAAAGAGTCGGACATGACTGAGCACAATGACATAAGCAATCTTTATTTTACTGAAGAAATGCAGCATATTGCCTTTTAACTAATTTTTACTTCTGAAATGGAAAGAATATAAATTCCTAATAGTAAGAACAGCTCTAAGAGAATGGGCTTTGGGAATTAATTAGCATATTCAACCTGTGAACTCAGTATTTAGAGGTCATTTTGTCTGGACTGGGCATCATGTAAATTGCTTTATCTAAATCTATGATCCACTTACTCCTTTCCTGTAATTTTTCTTTTTAATGCTGCAAAGATCATTTGAAATTTTAGTATTCATGTTAAAAACTTGGTATTTGCTATTTCAGTATTTAAAGAATAAAATTCCAGTCATATCATGAATCCCATCTTCCCATGGAAAGGTGTGATCCAAGATTCCTTACAGTTTAGAAGCAACTCCCCAGGGAGGGGGTTTACCTTCTGGGGGCAGCGGTGGGGTGGGGCAGGGGGTTCTGAATGCTCCTGGGCTGGAACTCAGTGAATATGCAGTTTTTTGATCCAGGATATATGGCCATTAATTCTTTCACTTACACATTTCCCTTATACATTCCCCTTTAGATATTGACAACCCCAGAATTTATGTCTCCAGCCTGGGCTTCCACCCCAAGCCCCAGACTTGTCTAACTGCCTCCTTGACATTGCTAACATGACACCTAACAGAAATCCTTAACTGACTATGTCCACACCTGAACTCCTGATCTTCTCTCTCCTCCACACTTCCAGATGCTCAGGTCTCAACCCCCAGAATCATCCCTCTTTCTTTCAACACTGGCACCTACCAATTAATCAGCAAGTCCTCTAGATATTTCTTTTAAATTATATTCTAAATTTGACAACTTCTCACCACTTCCACTGCTAACACCCTTATCTGAGCCACCGTTATCTCGCACTTATATTATTTTAATAGCCTTTTGCTTTTCTTGCTTTGACTCTAATCTCAATATAGGTTCCACCTTTCTGGAAAAAAAAAAAAAAAAAACTAAGCCAAATCGTATGACTCTTCTGCTCAAAACTCTCCCCCATCTCATACAGAATAAGAATGAAGGTCCTTCAGTGCCCTGCAAGCTACATATGACCCGGCAACCATTGTCTGTCTAATCCCATCTCCTAGCACAACTGCCTCTGCTTTCTATGCTCCAATCACATAGGCCCCTTTGCAGCCAGAGCTCCAGGGCTTTGGAAGAGTGGGGAAGAGATATTTGGTGGGGATATGGGTACAACCAATAGTGTGTTACACGAATTCAGATTTTGAAAGGACATAAAATATACTCTCCATCTGCAATCTATAATATCTTAATTTTCAGCCTATTATGTTCTTTGTGGTGATTTAAAAGCATGCTTGCAAGTTCTTTGACACTCCTTCTAACAAGAGATGGATATGATTCCCTTCCCTTTAAGTACAAGCAGGACTTAACAGCTGCCTTAATCACAATGCTGCAGAAGGGATGCTATGAGACTTCTGAGGCTTGATTAGAAAAGGACACGCAGCACCTGCGAGTTTCTCTTGGGACGCTGACTTTCGGAACCTAACCGCCATGCCATGAGGAAGAGCAGAGAACACGTGGAGAGACCACATGGAGGTGTTCCAGGTAGGAGCCACCGGCCAGCGTCACCCTCCAAAGAGTGAGGAAGCTGGCTTTCATGTTATTCAACTCCAGTTTCAAACTGCACCACAGGACACTGCATGGAGCCAAGCTCTGCTCAAACTGCAGATTCATGATCAAAATAAAGATTGCTGTTTTCAGGCTATTAAGTCTGAGGTGGTTTATCATCTAGGAATAGATAACGGAACATCCTTTTTCCAAATCATTTTTGATTCTTACTTCCAGAAGTCAGCATCTTCTTTACTGCCTTCCTTCCTCCTTCCATACTTCAACTTTTTATCTCTTCCCTCACTTTGGTGTTTTTTGTTTTTTTTTTGTAGTTCTTTTTCCCATTTTATTATCAGGACAAGCATTTTATTTTTTCATTTATTTTTAAGGACAAGCATTTTAAATAAGCAATTCTATTAAAGGAAACATTGGCCACAAATATTTGAGAATTTGTTTTTGATATCATCTCTCTGAAGTATACTGCTTTTCATTATGTTTGATGTAGTTTCACATTTTAACTACCTACTATAAAAGTGATTTTTAAAAAAAAATTTTTAAAAATCTAAACATTTTTGATTAAATACCAATCTTAAGCTATACCATAGGCTGTGAGAAGCATTAGTTTCCACCTGATCTGTCCTTATATTGAAAAATATAAAAGACACAATTATACTTTTTCTTTAAACTACAAGAACAATATAATAACTAAAGTATACCAAAACTTTTACTTACAGAGGTTTTCTCTGATATTGTTAACTGGTGATTTTTAGTTCTTCTGGTTGCCCCAAATTTCCAGAGTAAACGTGCTCCTTTTATAATAACTAAAAACAGATTTTAAAATTATGTTTAACAGTACTATAAAAAACATATTCCAAATTGTTTTTGTTTTAAATGGGGGTAGGGCTCTTTTCCCATTCTTTTCTTTGTTTCAGTTTAACCCAGAACTTTTACCCTTAAAAAAATCAGGCAACCAGCCCAGGCAGCAGGAGCTGTGGGCAGTGTCCTCTTTTGTTCAACAGTTCCAAAGATTTAATCTTACCTAAACTGGGGAGTTAGCTCTCCTAGTCTAGTAATCTTAAAAAAAGTCTTTTAAAAAAAAATAAAAAAAAAAAAGTCTTTTTATTGGTACATGTTTTATTTCTCCCATGTAATGTTCAGTTATAATATCATAATTTAAAATTTTGATTATTTAGCTCTATTTCCTTTCTCTGTAGGTCACTTCAGCTTAATTATTGTTTTTACACTCAGAGGCATTTGTAACAGCTGTCTGTTTTACCCTTCCTCAAGCCAGGTGGCTCTTTCCCATGTCTTTCCACCTACTTGATGACTTTAGTCTGTGTTTTTCAATTAAGTAAAGACCGATATAGAAAACAGCAGGGGGTTCTATTTTAGTGTCTTTTCTCATGGATGCTTCTGGAGTTAGTACATCTCTGCTCCTCTAACGCTCTATTCCCAGCTGGATGAGTCCCATGAACTAGGATGGCTGAATGTTCTTTCCCAGAGGAAGTCAACCTAAAGTGGGTTCAGAAATTCTCAGGCACACCTGAGCCAGTGTAATGTCTCTATTATTATGAAAGTTGGCCCAAAGTGATGAAAGCATTTGTTTGGATCTAATGTTCTCCATAGAACTAAGATACTAAGTGGGTTTGGTTTTTCCTTTTAGGCTGCAGGACTTAGCCCAGGTCTCCTATTGCCATTTCTTATGCTGAAGGGAATGGGGTTTATAAGAATAGTAGAGAATTGTTATTTGAAAAAATAAAATTATTTTGTAGTTTTGTGGTGAGCTGAAGACCAATAGCTATGGACACCTTCTTAATTCATTTCAAGATGGTTTCTCCCTCACCATGTCAAGAACACCTTTCACCTCTATTCTGATGATCCCGACAGTTAATGATTGGTGCTAACTCTGACCTCTAACTAGATTCAGCTACCTACTTCACATTTCCACTTGGACAAGCACCTCAATGGCATATGTTCAAAACTGAACTCATGATCCTCTTCATCCCATAGACCTAGTTCTTCCCTTAGCATTTCCCATTTCAAACACTGGCTCTGCAAATGCTGATAGCACTTATTGTTCAGGACAGACATTTGTCTTTGTCCACTGCTGTATCTCCTACACCCAACACAATGCTTTACACATAGCTGATACTTAGTATTTTTTTTTATGAATATTGAATAATTTTATGGAAACTGACATTAAATAAGACTCTCAACTTTCTCAAAGGCCAGTGAAGTGGATTATGGTTTATCCAAAACCCTGTGCAAATCTTTACTGCCTCTAAAATACAGGCTCTTTCCTCATGCCAAAGCTACCACTATTTACTCAAACAGTTGAATGCCTCCTAAAATTCCCATCATTATTGTGCATCAACATGCAGTTAAATGAATGAATTGATTATAATTTTCTCTGCTCTACCAAATTTCTACTTCTCAAACTGTGCTTCATGAATGTGTCACTGCTAGAAAATGAACACTAACTGTGCATTCAGGGCATTTAAAAGCCAATTTGAGTGAAAATGTTGATATCTTGATAGGAATGATTTGAGCTCTAAGAAATCTAAGCATTTTTGAAAGCAAATTGTGTCATCAGACTGAAATTACATGCAAAATTATCTATTTTACATATGATAGACAGCCACACTTTGTAGGAGATGAAGCTTTCAAAATGTAGGGGATGAAGTTGAACAATATCAACCTCCAGTTAACTACCTCTAATCCAAGTCTCTGCTCATGGAAACAGGCATAAGATGCAACTATGGTACACAATAGTGTAAGACTTCAGGTAAAAGTGGAGGATGCTATTACAGTCCTGATCGTGTACATGGAGCAGTGGTTGCATTTCATCTATTATTTTAGAGACTCTCTTTTGAGTACTTAATGTGGTAAGATGCATTATTCCTGGATTTGGTCCATTACTTTTCTATGCATAGTACAAGCAGAGTAGAGCATACCTTGGAGGAACAAAGGAGACTTCTTACGATGCTGAGCTTTCCTTGCTCCAGACCACCTTGATTACATTAAACAGTTGCTGGTTAACTAAATCCCTTGGAAGTTTACCACTAACTGTTTAGCCATCACACCTTGAGGGCAAACAATGTAACTCCTCAGTCACCTGCTCTCTGATTTGATCATTCTCAGTTCATGCTTTTGACTATTCAACAAGATCCTGAAAAGTAAGTAATGAAACCTGCATGTGAATTAGAATCCTTCAATTCCAAAAGTAAAAATCCAAGGTATTGTGTCCATTTGAATAATTAAAAATTTTTAACAAGAAGTTTCCTAGATATGATTAGGTGAGAGTGCCTTTTCTCTACTTAGTTGGGATGTTATTGCATTCCATCACTGACTTCCTTTCTAGGCCACAAATATTTCAGGACAGTGACAATAGGTAACATTTATTGAGCACTTATGGTGTGCCAGTCACCTTACTTAGATAAGGATTTCTCAATCTTGGCACTACTGAAATTTGGATCAGATAATTCTGATGTGGGCCTTTAGGATGGTCTTTGTGACCTTTGTTAGGCAAAGATTTTTTTAACTACAATACTGAAACCATATTTCATACAAAAAAAATGGATAGAGAAATCAGACTTCATCAAAACTAAAACCTTCTGTCCTACAAAAGACACTGTTAAAAGAATAAAAATGCAAGTTAGGACTTGCAGACTAGGAGCAAATAACTGCAAGTCACATATCTGATAAAAGACTTGTATCTAGAAGATATAAAGAACTCTAAAAACTCAAAAGCAAAAAAAACAAATAATCAAAATGAGCATAGGACCTGAACATTTTCAAAGAGGACATACAAACGGTACATGAAAAGGCGCTCAACATCACTAATCATCAGGGAAATGCAAGTCAAATCGACAATCAGATGTCACCTCACATCTGTTAGCATGGCTATTATCAGAAAAGACAAGAATGTCAGTGTTGTTGTTCTCTATTTCCAGGAGCATCCCAGGTCTCTTCCCAGCCCCACCACACACCCAACTGTCACAAAAAAATGTCTCCAGAAATTGCTAAATATTCTCTGGTAGACAAAACTCCCTCCAGTTGAGACCTACCACCTTGGATATATCAACTTAATTATTAATTCTCTAAACAACTCCATGAGGGAAGTTGTAGGTGTACCTCACTGTAGGTGAGGCACAGACAGATTCAATAATCAGCCTAAGTCACATAGCTCTAGAGATACAGCTGGTATCTGATTCCAGAGCCCCAACTCTTAACTGCTGCCCTAGAGATCTGACACCTTTTTGACTTTTTAGGCCGTAAGGAAAAGAGGCTTGTTGGATCAGGATCCCTTCCAGAATTACTGAAAAAGAACTGCTTTGGCAATGAAGACAGATTTAGGGATTGTAACTGACTGGAAAGTAAGAAGGGGAGTAAGGTTTCCCCCAACCATATATATCTGAGTCATAGTAATGGAAAGAAGACATTTTTAAAATGGAGGATAACCACTGTGTAAACAATCTGAAATCCCACAGCTTGGTAACTTCATTTGTCTACTTCCTAAATCATTTTTAGATTTAGGTAGAATAGATGCGGAGAATAATTTAAGCACATCCTCTCTTAAGTATCTGGCCCACCAGCCAGCATAATTCTCATCATTAGATTCTCCCCTTTAATTGGAGATTTATATCTTCCAATTAGAAAATTCATCTGCAGATGACCCTTGTTAAAATGCTAATATCCATATTAAGCTCTGTTAGTCTTCGTTTAAATAAATTAATCAAATTAGTGAGTCATTTAGCAAGCCATCAGGAAGTAAATTACAAAACATAAAACTCTTTCCCCCTCAAATTCCAGAGTTTTTCCCTCAGAATGCACACTGATCCCAGGCTATCCAAGAAGGCTGCACAGTAGACCTGCCACTTGATAGCAAATTATAAATGGGGTGAAAATTCCACGTGGCACTGCTCCTCCTTGAATCAGCTCCTCAGACTGCCTTCTACTTGAATGATGCACAGATTTCTAAGTGCATTTGCAAGGAATTTGCTACGCACATGGTTTTTTCCTGGCCCTGGCTTCTCCAAATATCTTGTAGAACACAAAATTTCACCATCTGCCATGGGACAAGAGACAGAGGGTGAGGGTGCTCCTTGCTATCTTGTATCTTATGTGGGGAGACAAAGAATAATTTCATTTCTTCTCCCTACTCAGTACCTCTCAATAAACGCAAGTAGACCATCCCTTGTTTCCTTTGATCCAGAAAGTGTCAGTCACTACATTAATAGGCTTCCTATTTGGAGGTGACTATTGTGAGAATTTTTTTTCCAAAAAAAGAAGGAAAGTATAAAATGCAACTGAAATTTAAACTAGGCTCTGTAATTAAGCACTTTAAATCTGTCCAAAACAATTTTCAAGCATTTAAGTGCTAACAGAAAACTTCAAAAGTACGTAAGAAAATCAGACCCCAGGTTCATAATTGATGTAACAGGAAAATTTTTATTGTGGAACTATTAAAGGCCAGTGATTTAAAAAAGGAAAGAAAACCATCATGCAGATTAAAAAGCTATGTTGAGTAGTTTATTGCAAGAGTGACTAGATAAATCTCACCTAAATATACTGCAGTTAACAAGGAGGCTTAGAGGTGGAAAGCTGCCCTATCTGATCAAACTACCTTGCCTTTTGAGAAAATCAGGGTGAAAGATAAACACATATAAACTTGGATCTTAAAAGAACAAAAAACTTCTACTTATTATATTGTGCAACTATGATCTTTGAAAGTGGTGGCCTTAGGAAAATCTGCTTTGGCAAGCAACTGCAGCGGCTCCTGTGGAGAGGAAGTGAATAGACTGGGCTTATATACAAGGGCTGCTGGCACGTTCAAAGCGCAGGGGATAGTTCACAGAGCAAAATGCAGTCCTAAGTAAATGGGTTTCAGGCAATTTGGGTGTTAAGATAACATCATTAAGAATAGAACAGATTGTGCTCAGACCCTGCTGTTTATAATTAACACGTTCTTTCCAAATACTCCAGGGTCCCTGGTAAATAGTCTTCTGCTCACATTCACCCAGACCAATCAGAGTATTTTCATCAGATTCCATGCTGGGCCAGCACCTGTCTGGACAAATCCAATGGAGCCAAAGAACTCCTCTCCCAGGCCAGCTGAGTAGTTGGATGAACCCAGTTTGGCTTAGTCATTGTCACAGTGTCCATATGGCTTTGAAGCTTGTTTTCACAAGAAATCATACAAGTATTTTATTATGTCAAAGTTCACCGTCCTATAAACAAAAACAGACAGTATGTTAGCATCCTCACCCCCTCGACTGCTCAGCCTTGTATGCATGATTCTGAGAAGCACATGCCAAATAATTCACAACTAATGCTAGACAACCCTAAGACACTGGAAAAAGCATCACGACAGAATTAACATTGGTTTTAACGTCACTGGGAACAGAGTTTCTTTAAAAAGTTTCCCTCCCATGCATAAAGTTTGCTTTTCTAACAGAAGTAAGTGAAGTCAGAACTATCCAACATTCATATATTTCAATTATAGCACAGCAAGTTTGGATTTCATCTGAAAGCTATTTGCTTTTTGTCTAATAACCAGAATAAAGCAATTACAGATGCAGCAGTATTTAAATCTTCTTTGCTTCTGAACATTGTTTATCTCCCAAAACACCTGTTTTATCATTACATAATGCATAGCTCATCTGTCCTCATTTGTAGTTTTCATTCTTTTCAGTCTTTTTACACTGGCTGACCTGTGTGTGTATTGTAACTAAATCTGTATGATCCAAGAATACGATACAACAAACAGACGATATGAATGTATATTTTTGTACTCTGATGGCAGGCAGAATAAAATAGCAGACGACAGAGACATATAATTATTTTCCTTTCTCTAAATTCATTCTTCACTATAGATATTCAGACTTGGAGGTTTATTATTTGAATAAATGGTCAAAATAATTAGATATAATGATCTAGCAATAAGTATAAAATTAAAGCCTTAAAGTATTCAATTCTGCAAAAATAATCATCCATATGAGAACAGCCTTTTAAAGCTTCACTAATTGCATGCTCTTATTTATTAAACCATCATTAATTGGTGTTTTTGTCTATCATTTTGTAATACACTTTCTAAAAAAGTTTCTAAGCAAATGACTGACGTATCAAATTTTTTTAAAAATCAGGAATAGGGAACTATAGATACTGCTTATGCAAAAACATTTTAAAATAGCTCAAATGAGATGCTATGGCTTTGTGGCACCTAATGATGGAATGAAGAGTACTTTAATTGTTTCACTACAACAGTGCCTCTCTGAAGAACACCAAAACTTTCCAAATTGCATAAAAAACACTGCCAAAAAAAAAAAAAAACACTGCCAAAACAATCCTGTTATCATTGGGGGTACTAAAACAACTAAAAATACTTACTAAAATAAAAAAAACAACAACTTATCTTAGGCATAATGTCACAAAAGGTATGGTTATTATATCATAAAGCTATTTATTTTTATGTGCTTTCCTTTCATTTACTATGTGTTAGTGGTGGTATTTGCTCAGTCATATCCAACTCTTTGAGACCCCAGAGACTGTAGCTTGCTAGGTTCCTCTGTCCATGGACTTCTCCAGGCAAGAATACTGGAGTGCGCTGTCATTTTCTTCTCCAGGGGATCTGCCCAACCCAGGGACTAAACCTGGGTCAGTGCAGGCAGATTCTTTACTGTCTGAGCCTAGACTAGGGAAGCCCATTACAGAACTCCCCAAATTTACTTGTAACAATGTACCACTAAAATTACCTTTTAAAAAATCAAGAAAACATTTTTCATGATTGGTTAAAAACATCTTTTTCAGAGGGTCTTAGACGACAAAAGACACAGTAGGCTATTTTTAATCATAGGCAAAAAGGACGGTTGGATTCTTACATCTCTCCAGGCACATTTCTCTACAATGACTTTGGGTCCTACGGTTATAAACCTTAAGTGACAAAGTAAATTGAACTTAATGTTAAGTTTTATTGTCTCTTGGATTTATTAATTTTTTTTCCCACTGAATAGAAAAGAAAAAGTTTAAAGAAGCTATGATTAAAATAAAGTTGCAATACTGTGGAACTAGACGGCATTACTTGATAAGACTATTACAAAGCCATACAAAATGATCCATATGAAGCCATAACTACAATATTATGAGAGGTAAGGAGAACAGAGAATTGCAACTATGCTGTGATAGCTAAAGAGAAATTTTTGTATAACAGACTAGTACTAGAATATAAACAAATGAAAATACCGTGATTTGTTAGTGGCAGAACTCCATCTTATTTAATAATCCGTTTAACACTGCAGCATAGTTTGTGCAATAAATTTTTCTTTATAGAATGACTGGACTGGCTTAAAAACACTAAGCATTTGTAAAAGGTTCATGATATTCTATTTCTCTGCTTTGCCACTGGGAAGTACTCAAGCAAATTGAATCATACAGTTAAAGTTTTTGGACTTTAAAAAAAAAACTAAATTAACTGGGAATTGAATATGTAAGATCATCCCTCTAAGAAACATTTACTCCCAAGATGCTAACTACCTTTTCCTATCATCCCTCCACCCTCCAATATAAACAGGTAACTTACTAACTGATCCCCACATGTATCATTTTAAGACAGCAGAATTTTACAAAGTAACTGCAAGGGCAACATTAAAACTGGACACACATTCCAAAGATAGTTTTTAAATACTATAGAAGATTCTCTCTCTCATTGAACACAAATTAATTATTTTCTAAAGTAAGCATCTAGAAAGAAATAGGATAAACAAAAATAGTGTTGGTGGCACTCTGCCTAGGAGTCATTCTTAAATCAGAATTTAGACTGCTTATAAGTTAACTACATGGCATGTATCTAAGGATTTAATTTTGCCTTTATCCTTTTATTTCACATTGTTGATGCTTTCACCACACTGACATACTTTTTTCTCTTGGGGTACTGTTTTATTTCCTTTTACTTATGTAGGCAGTTTGAGCTTTTCTTACTTAGTTTGGTTTTTCAGAGAATTTGCAATCACACAACTTTAAGTCACAATACTAAGTTACTTTGCAGTGTCTTTCTAGACTGTGGAGGGAAAACAATCAGAAACTTCAACTACCGCTAACATTAAGAACAATTCAAGTACAGTATTTATTAAGCATGTTTTCATCTGTGTTCTTCCATACTCTACCCTCCATATTCTGTGCTCCTTTCTAGAACCAGTCTCCTACTGCTTCTGTGTCCAAATCTTTCACAGTTCCTTGGTCAAGAAGGTTCTCTCTGTCCTCTACCTCTTCCTTGAATGGTTTTCTTTTCTCAACCAGGCTTAACTGAAAGTTGGCTCCCACAGAGGGATCGAGTCTCCTCTTTAGCTCTTTCCAATGAGGTTAGACTCTACTATAGCCCAGGCAGTCCTGTCATGTGAGGCTGCTGTCCTTGTACAAAAGGCTCCGCTCCTGTGAGACTCAAACCATTCCACTAACCAGCCTTTATCCCCCTGTCACCACCTCTTAGTGAATAATGCAGCATCCAGTTCAGTCTTCCTCTCTATTCCCAGATCTGCCTCAGCTTTAGTGACTTCATTGCACTTGTCCCTTTTACCTCCAATGATCTTTTCTACTGTCATGATCACACTCAGAAATGTTCTACTTCTAAAAAACATAAATTCAGACATTCCGGTCCTCAGGGCACCATGGCGGGTCTGTCTGAGCTGGAACCAAGAGGAGAAGATGCCTCCTTCCTGCTGTGAAACTTGAGGACCCTTCCTGGAATGATTTTACTGTGATGCGCCTTCTCTTCCATGAAGAAGCCACCTTTTCGAAGGATCCTAGAGTCACAAAATAGAAGAACTGTGGACCATGGAGCTGCCATTCCAGCCTTGGATGGTGTCTTCAGATTGATTTCTCCATGAGAGGCAAACCATTCAATATCATGGTAATCCAAGCCTATGCCCTGACCAGTAACACTGAAGAAGCTGAAGTTGAACAGTTCTATGAAGACCTACAAGACCTTCTAGAACTAACACCCAAAAAAGATGTCCTTTTCATTACAGGGGACTGGAATGCAAAAGTAGGAAGTCAAGAGACTCCTGGAGTAACAGGCAAATTTGGCCTTGGAGTACAGAATGAAGCAGGGCAAAGGCTAATAGAGTTCTGGCAAGAGAACACACTGGTCATAGCAAATATCCTCTTCCAACAACACAAGAGAAGACTCTATACATGGACATCACCAGATGGTCGACACTGAAATCAGATTGATTATATTCTTTGCAGCCAAAAATGGAGAAGCTCTATACAGTCAGCAAAAACAAGACCAGGAGTTGAGTGGGGCTCAGATCATGAACTCCTTATTGCCAAATTCAGACTTAAATTGAAGAAAGTAGAGAAAACCACTAAACCATTCAAGTATGACCTAAATTAAATCTCTTATGATTTTACAGTGGAAGTGAGAAATAGACTTAAGGGACTAGATCTGATAGACAGAGTGCCTGATGAACTATGGATGGAGGTTCGTGACATTGTACAGGAGACAGGAATCAAGACTATCCCCAAGAAAAAGAAATGCAAAAAAGCAAAATGGCTGTCTGAGGAGGCCTTACGAATAGCTGTGAAAAGAAGAGAAGTGAAAAGCAAATGAGAGAAGGAAAGATATTTCCATTTGAATGCAGAGTTCCAAAGAATAGCAAGGAGAGATAAGAAAGCCTTCCTCAGAGATCAAGCAAAGAAATAAAGGAAAACAATAGAATGGGAAAGACTAGAGATCTCATCAAGAAAATTAGAAATACCAAGGGAATATTTCATGCAAAGATGGGCCAATAAAGGACAGAAATGGTAGGGACCTGACAGAAGCAGAAGATATTAAGAAGAGGTGGCAAGAATACACAGAAGAACTGTACAAAAAAGTTCTTCACAACCAAGATAATCACGATGGTGTGATCACTCACCTAGAGTAAGACATCCTGGAATGTGAAGTCAAGTGGGCCTTAGGAAGCATCACTACGAACAAAGCTAGTGGAGGTGATGGAATTCCAGTTGAGCTATTTCAAATCCTGAAAGACGATGCTATGAAAGTGTTGCACTCAATATGCCAGCAAATTTGGAAAATTCAGCAGTGGCCACAGCACTGGAAAAGGTCAGTTTTCATTCCAATCCCAAAGAAAGGAAATGCCAAAGAATGCTCAAACTACCGCACAATTGCACTCATCTCACATGCTAGTAAAGTAATGCTTAAAATTCTCCAAGCCAGGCTTCAGCAATATGTGAACTGTGAACTTCCAGATGTTCAAACTGGTTTTAGAAAAGGCAGAGGAACCAGAGATCAAATTGCCAGCATCCACTGGATCATCGAAAAAGCAAGAGATTTCCAGAAAAACATCTATTTCTGCATTACTGACTCTGCCAAAACCTTTGACTGTGTGGATCACAATAAACTGTGGAAAATTCTGAAAGAGATGGGCATACCAGACCACCTGACCTGCCTCTTGAGAAACCTGTATGCAGGTCAGGAAGCAACAGTTAGAACTGGACATGGAACAACAGACTCGTTCCAAATAGGAAAAGGAGTATGTCAAGCCTGTATATTGTCACCCTGCTTATTAAACTTATATGCAGAGTACATCATGAGAAACACTGGGGCTGGAGGAAGCACAAGCTGGAATCAAGATTGCCGGGAGAAATATCAATAACCTGAGATATGCAGATGACACCACCCTTATGGCAGAAAGTGAAGAAGAACTAAAGAGCCTCTTGATGAAAGTGAAAGAGGAGAGTGAAAAAGTTGGCTTAAAACTCAACATTCAGAAGACTAAGATCATGGCTTCTGGTCCCATCACTTCATGGCAAATAGATGGGGAAACACTGTAAAGAGTGGCTGGCTTTATTTTTCTGGGCTCTAAAATCATGGCAGATGGTGATTGCAGCCATGAAATTAAAAGACGCTTATTCCTTGGAAGGAAAGTTATGACCAACCTAGATAGCATATTAAAAAGCATAGACATTACTTTGCCAACAAAGGTCCATCTAGTCAAGGCTGTGGTTTTTCCAGTGGTCATGTATGGATGTGAGAGTTGGACTATAAAGAAAGCTAAGCACTGAAGAATTGATGCTTTTGAACTGTGGTGTCCCCTGAGAGTCCCTTGGACTGCAAGGAGATCCAACCAGTCCATCCTAAAGGAGATCAGTCCTGGGTGTTCATTGGAAGGACTGATGTTGAAGCTGAAACTCCAATACTTTGGCCACCTGATATGAGGAGCTGACTTATTGGAAAAGACCCTGATGATGGGGAAGACTTAGGGCAGGAGGAGGAGGGGATGACAGAGGATGAGATGGTTGGATGGCATCACCGACTAGATGGACATGGGTTTGTGTGGACTCTGGGAGGTGGTGACGGACAGGGAGACCTGGCGTGCTGCGGTTCATGAGGTCGCAAAGAGTTGGACACGACTGAGTGACTGAACTGAACTGAATTACTTTACAATATTGTGATGGTTTTTGCCATACATTCATATGAATCAGCCATGGGTGTGCATGTGTTCCCTATCCTGACCCTCTTTCCCACCTCCCTCCCCATCCCATCCCTCAGGGTCATCCCAGTGCACCAGCCCTGAGCACCCTGCCTCAAGCATCGAACCTGGACTGGCAATCTATTTCACATATGATAACAAACATGTTTCAATGCTATTGTCTCAAATCATCCCACCCTCATGTTCTCCAACAGAGTCCAAGGGTCTGTTCTTTACATCTGTGTCTCTTTTGCTGCCTTGCATATAGGGTCATCGTTACTGTCTTTCTAAATTCCATATATATGCATTAATATAAAAAAAAAAATTCAGACATTCCACCCTGATCCCAATCTCCTTTAAGTGACCTGGAATACCTTGAAACAACCAGTTTACAAACCTCTCTTCGCCTTCTCCTCATCTACAAATAATTACTGAGCATTAAGTGCCAGGCACTGAACTATGAGCCCTCCCCATGCTTTACTTCCTTTCTTCCCTTCTTAGCTTAGATTCCATGGTTTGTCACCTCAAGCATTCATTTGCTAGCATCGACTGAATTCACCTGGCAAATTCCAATCCTATGTGATTTCAATTGCACCCTTTTGCAGTCCCAGTACCCGGCACATGGAATGCTGCTGGAGGAGAGCACAGGTTTCACAGATTGGTGCCACTGTAGATTCAAGGTCAGGAACCCCAGCTGGGCCCTCAACACTCTCAGCAAGTTGCTTTCTTTGTTAGCACTTTCTTCCATTCCCCATGGCAGCTATTTCAAATATCCGTATTTGTCTCAAACTGGTGTACTTCTGTCCTTAAGTCTCTTGCCTCTACCTTTACACATACAATAGAAGGCCTCAGATCAGAGCTCCTTCAACTTCTTGCCAACAGATAGCCAAATTCAGTTCCATCTGAAACCACCTTTTCCTCTTGTTGTAATGAAAAAGGATTCCCCTCTCTCATTCAGGGCTATTTCTTTACCTCATGTTTCTAAATCGCATGTTATATATCTTTTCAAGGACTTTAAATTACCTCTCTTTTGTGTCATTAACTCTTCTTCCCTACAAGTTTTTTCCCAGCAGCATTTAAATATGCTCATATCTTTAAAAATAATAAGCTATTCATGCCCCCACAACCTGTTCAGTAGGTAACAATCCTCTATTCCTCTTTATAGCAAAAATAGTCCAGAAAATAGGTACATGAGGACAGGATACAGATCTGTTACACATCTTGCTACATCCCCAAAACCTAGTATAGTGATTATAATGAACATCACAATAAATTTTAAGTGAATAAAAAGTATTCTCTGCATGTGCGGCATCAATTTACTCACAAATACCACTTAAATGCACCATATCCTAACTTGTACCCCACTGTATCGCTGAAAGTGTTCTTGTTAAAGTCACAAATGACAGATTTACCATTAAATAGACTCTGCCTGATTTCTTGGCAATAACCAACAATTTTGACCATTATTCCCTTGCTTAGGTTTTTCTACCTTTCTTGGATATACAACTTTTTGTATTACTGTTTTAACCACTTAAATTTGTATCATGAGTATTTTCCTGTGCTTTTATCCTTTAAAATTACAATTTTAAGTAACTTCACAAATTTTTTAATTATTTATTTTTAATTGGAGGATAACTGCTTTATGATATTATGTTGGTTTCTACCATATATCAACATGAATCAGCTATAGGTATACGCATGTATACCTCTCTTCCACCTCCCACTCCATCACACCCTTCTAGGTTGTCACAGAGCATCAGACTTGAACTCCCTGTGTCATACAGGAAATTTCCACCAGCCATCTAATTTTACACATGGTAATGTATGTGTTTCAGTGCTACTCTCAATCCTTCCCACCCTCTGAGAAGGTCTGAGTAAGTTAGTGATTGACACAGTCTCTGCTTTGCTCTTCACGGGCTTATACTGTAGGAAGAAAAATGAGTTCTACTTATTGAATGAATAATTTAATAAAATAATGGTAAGTCTCAGAAAATAAGGGGACATGGATAAACTAACTGTGAATAGTGTGTGGGAGTGGGGTGGAGGGCGTGGACGATGGGAGGTCATGGTATGTTTGAGGATAGCGTCTTCAAGAAATATGCATTTAAACTGAAATCTAAAGGTTATGTAGCAGTTAGTTGGATAGAGGAGGATTTGGAAAGTGCTGCATATGCAATGAATGGTGAATATGAAGAACTGAAAAAAAAAAAAAAGCCCAAAGTGGTCAAAGTGTAAATACCTACAGGAGAAGACGTGTGTGATAGGTATGGCTGGGCACAAAGGCAGAGGCCAAGTCACTGGGGCCTTGAAAATTATTCTAAACATTTTGGTTTTTTATCCTAAGAGTTACAGGAAATTATAGAAGACTTTTAAGTAGAAGGGTGACAGTAAATTTTTATAAGATCACTCTGGCAATAGTGTGGACAACAAATTATAAGAGAATAAGAGTAGAGAGAAAACCAATTAGGAGGTTACCGGAGAAGAGATAACAGTGGCTTGGTCTAGAGCATTAACGGTACAAATGATAAAAGTGAATGAACTGAGATATATAGGACGGACTTGACAGGCTCAGAAAGACTAATGCTTGGCTGCTGGGAGTGGTGGGGGGGTGGTGACAAATGCCACCAGTGACTACCAGGTCTTAGGCCTGTGCAACACGAGAGACTGCAGTGCTAATCACTGAACCAGGGGACACTGAAAGAAAGCTGCATCATTCCTTTTTTGTTGGCAAGCAGAAGAAGGGGGGGATTCCTGAGTTCAGTTTTGGAAATATATTGATACAGGTGGGAAATATCCAAAATTCAAGAATACTAGAAAAAAGGTCTGGCCTCTAAAAACTGGGAGTAAGAATAGTACATAGATAGTTGTTGAAGTCAGGAGTAAAGTAAAAATAGTCTAGGGAAAAAAATATGAAAAGAACCAAGCCTCAAGGAACAACTAAATGTGAAGGTTAAGTGGATAGGATAAGCTGACAAAATGAGCCTGAGAAGAAACAGCCAAGGAATAAAGATGAAAATCATAAGATTGGAATCATGGACTCTAGGAGAAGAGTT